>NW_007727319.1:51896-62542 GCF_000696425.1 Galeopterus variegatus | reverse complement strand
AAGTCTGGCTTGCAGGTAGCCTCTGCATCAGAAACAAGGTCCTTTACTTCATGTCAAGCCTGTGATGGTAGATGGATTACCATGTCCTGAACAATGATGAATCCAGACTGTAATGGTGGAAGTCCAAGCAGTGCAATCTCAATCAGCAGCTTGACACCAGAGAACTGGCCCCTTACTATGGGCTTCTACATGAGTGACCCAGACAGTTCAATCAGCAGCTGTTGGGAAAATAGAATAATTTAATCAGGCTCCCCTTGCCTCAAGGCCAGTTGGGGGTGGTTCAGTAAACAAATTGTGTGTGGGGGTGGGTGGAGTTAGTGTACATGCATGGTACTGCCACCTTGGCTGGCATCTGCCTTAGGCGTCCACTTGTGCAGCCATGCTTTCCAACCTACGGCTTCCAAGGACCTGTTTGCTGGTTACCTAGCTCATNTGAACATTAGCTTTTCCTGTTGACAGGCTTTGAACTGGGACATTAGCTCTTCCTGACTCTACAGCAGTTTCCAGTCCTTGGACTTGAACTGGGACATTGGCTCTTCAGATTTTGGACTTGCTAGCCTCCAGAATCATGTGAGCTAACTTCCTATAATAAATCGACTTATATGTGTGTGTAGATTTGCATGTAAATGTATTACGTGTATGTGTGTATGTATGTGTGTGTGTGTGTGTGTTGTGTGTGTGTGTGTGTGTGTGTGTGTGTGTATCCTATGGGTTCTGTTCCTCTGAAGAACCCTGACTAATACAGCTACCATGTATTGCCTGAATCCTGGGAGAGCTGCACCTGGGGGTGGCTCTGAAAGACAAAAGATTATTAGAGATCCTTCCTCCCTGTCCCTAAGTCTAAGATGTTCTCCCCTCAGGTACTGGAGTTGCTCTCTCTCCATCACCACAAAATTGATTTGTCCCATCCCACTAGCTATAATTCACATTTTTACCAACCACCTCTATTCACACCCAGACCTTTTATCTGAAACAGTCAGGTGCAAAAAGTAAAAGGCATTTTTATAAAACTTACAGAGACCCATTATGCCACCCACTTTGGCCTGCATGAACCACTGGGTGACTCACAAAGCAGTGTACTCAACCAAGTGGTGATTGGCCTTATGATATAGGGTTGTATCAACCCAACAAGAGAATCTAGACAGCTGAGTTTGAAATCCCTAGGCCTCCTTTTGGCTGGTCTGCAAACCCATTGGCTTGGGGCTTCCATTTGTGAACAGAAAAGCATCATGACCAGGAATGGTCAGGAAGGAATCCCAAATTTTAAAACAGGTCATCATGATCACTAACCAAGAAGTGGCTAAGATATGATGATCCCTTTCTGGGCACAGCCACACTGGGTGACCAAATTGCCTTATTAAGGTATGTGGACCAGGAGGAGATGAGGGAACAAAAATCTTTGAATTGATTTTTGAAGAGGCCATTCCAATATTCGATAATATCAGATGTCTGTGAATTGTAGGGAGTGTGAAATGTCCATCGAATACCTTGACTATCAGAACTTTGTTGAGTAGCTTTTGTGATAAAAAGCAAACAACTGTCAAGCTGCAAATGGCCCAGAAAGCCAAAACCATGACACAGATTACTTTCAAGGGAAGGAAAAAAAAAAAAAAAAAAAAGAGTTCTACAATTGGCGACATCAGCAGGATTCTAACAAGAGCCAAGTAGCTGGACAATTGGTGTAGTCTGCAACAAGATTCTGAGCAGGTACAGGAGCCAAAAGCCCTTGGAAGAAGGAGGAAATGTGGCTACTTTTGAATATGCTCTGCCTTATGGCCACCTTCCTGTTGACTGGGATCTGGTTGCTGCACACTGTACTGCAAGGCAGCATAGACAAGGTACTACAATGCAAAACCCCTTACGAGGGGGAGGAAATGTGGCTGTCCTTGAGCATGTGGTACCCGGTGGCCACTTTTCTGCTGACCAGGGCCTGGCTGCTGCTCACTGCACTGCAAACTGATTGAGATTTGCAGCAAAAAGCAGAGTCGTTGGTAGCATGAATAAATGTCCTGGAGGACGACATGCAGCAACTGGCCACTCCTGCCTCTCACACCAGGGAAGATGACGAACCCAGTGGTGAGTAGGGGGAAACCATAAATCTCCAGGCATGACCTGTTGTGCACAAGAAATTGAGACAGTAAAGCAGCAGAAATAGGGAGAGCCCCTGACTGCTGCAGCTATGAGACCTAGGGGTGGATGGTGTAATGTGCTTTAGAGATGATGTAGTAAACACATGCTGCATTTGTCTGAAGACAAAAGGCCTGGAGGGTGCCACTTAAACCCAATGGCTGGATGCGTGCCATATAAACCTGAGAAAAGAGTGCCACATGCAAATGGGCAGATGACCCAAGGACAGGTGACCCTGCAGAATTTCAAGTATGTTTTCACCTGGTGAAAAGGTGGAAAAGTTAGTCTCCATTACCACGCACCTGTCTCGGTGGCAGCAGTTACAGGAGAGCTGCAGATATGCACAGGGGCAGGGCAGCCACTCCTTGATGGACTGGCAAAATGCAGCTGTTTGAACTATGGGTGAACACTGCAAAACTGCCTGAGACTGAGTGAGTAGTCAGTGTAAGCCAAGCTGATTGAAGGAATTCAAAAGCCAGAATGTAAAAGGGAAGCAGAGCATAAAGATTTGGAAAATTTGCACCCTGGCCAGGAGATAGAAAAGTGGAGAGCAGGAGAAAAACGCAAGGGTGAAGCAGATAAACGGTTTGCTAAAGACATTGTCTTGGCAGTGAGGCAGCCAGATGCTAAAAACCAGGACAATGGGGAAAATGCCCTAAAGGCATTTGAGAAGTCTAGATGGGTGCCCCATCCATCACAGGCCCGAGGGAGTTTGAGAAGTCTGGGAAAGAGCCCCTGCCATCCTAGAAGGACTGAGTTGTCCCCCCAGCTGCCCCCAGGAACCTACTCCCTGCATCCCAGCCATTCTGGCTGGAGCCATCCTGCCTCAGCACCTCTGAAGAGCAAAAGCTGAAAACCTTGGTGCCGTTCACCCTGGTGGTGTTCACATTGTGTTGTTTGCAGCCCAGCAGTATGTAAGAGCAGTGGAGGCACAGCAGCCTCCACCTAGATTTCAGAAGATGTATGAAAAAACCGGCGGACTCAGGTGGAGACCTGCTGCGGGGGTGGAGCCACTGTGGAGGTCCTCTAGGGAGCAATGTGGAGCAAAAAAGTGGGGTAAGAGCCCCCACAGAGAGCCCCCACTGAGGAAATGTCTAGGGGAGCCTGGATGGCGGGACTGCCACCAGGAGCCCAGAACTGTGGGGCTATTGGCAACATGCAACAATGGCCTGGAAAATCCGCAGGCATCAGGGCAGCTCAATGGGCTGCACCTGGCAGAGCTGTAGGAGTGAGGCTGCCCAGTGCTTTGGGGGTCCAGATGCCCCAGTGTGCTTAATGTTTTCCCTATTTGGATTTTGGGTTTGTTTGGGGCCTGTTTTACTTTCTATTCCTCCCTTCTGGAATGGGAATGTGTATTTAATGTCTGTCCCACTGAATCTTGGAAGTAGATAAACTTGTTTTTTTTTTTTTGTCTTTTTCTGTGTCCGGCAACGGATCGCAACCCTCAGTGTCGCCCCCGTACCGGACCGGGACCGGCAACGGGATCGCAACCCTCGATGTGGCCCCAGCGCCTCGCTCAGCCAGTGAGCGGGAACCGGTCCGTATGTGGGATCCGAACCCTCGGCGGGAGCGCAACCGCGCTTCCCAAGCGGCGCATAGCGCAGTGCGCCACCGGGCCGGCCCCGATAAACTTGTTTTTGACTCTTTACAGGTTCACTGCTGAAAGGAGTTTTGCCTTTAGTTTAAGATGAGACTTTGGACTATTGAGTTGATGCTGCAACAAACTAAAGAGTTTTGGGACTGGGATGGAATGTGTAGTATGTAAATGTAAGGGTCATTTATCCTTGCTAAGGGAACATCCAGGAAGATTCTGAATGCTTAGATTGTATGGCGAGGACCCTGAAGGGTTGGATTGTTGGGAAAATAGAATAATTTAATCAGGTTCCCCTTGCCTCAAGGCCAGTTGGGGGTGGTTAATAAACAAATTGGGTGGGTGGGTGGGTGGAGTTAGTGTGCGTGTGTGTGCGGTGCTTCCACCTTGGCTGGTGTCTGCCTCGGGCATCAGCTCGTGCAGCTGTGCTTTCCAACTTACGGTTTCCAAGGACCTGTTTGCTGGTTACCTAGCTCATAGACCTGCGTGTGAGGGGTCTGAGGACCCAGCCTGGCATGTGAGGGGTTTGTGACCCAGTCTGTGAATGGGCTTGAGAGGTCTGTGAGCTCCAGACCCAGCCCTATCTCGACAATTGACCCAGCCCATGCAGGATTACGGGCAGGTAAAAGAGCTCTACACAAGCTGTGATTTTGTTATTATGTTTTGTAGCCCTAAAGAGGAGTGTCTCCAACTACCAGTCTGAAGTTTTCCAAGTGACAGACCAAACTCCTAGGCCATTGACTATAACCCAGAGGTCACTAAAACTACAACAAGCTTTAAAAAAAAACAAAATATGACAAGCTTTAAAAAAAACCAAAAATGGGCCGGCCCGTGGCTCACTCGGTAGAGTGTGGTGCTGATAACACTAAGGCCACAGGTTCAGATCCCATATAGGGATGGCCAGTTGGCTCACTGGGTGAGCGTGGTGCTGACAACACCAAGTCAAGGGTTAAGATCCCCTTACCGGTCATCTTTTAAGAAAAAAAAAAAAAATGACAAGCTTTATCAAAGGGAATACTGGTCAGGGCTGTGAGAACAGCCTTGCATTCTGCACAGTGAATGGAGCAACCATGTCCATGTTTGGTTCTGCTGTGCTGGCACTGAGGCTGAACAGTGGAAGCAGCTCAACAGATACCATCAGGTTTAAGCTCAACCAAACCATCAGTGAAATAGGCCCAGGCATTTACGGTAATCTCTGCAAACTGAAGTCCGCTTTGAACCAGCATTATGCTTCAGGCAGCAGAACAGGCATTGAAGTATGCCCAGAGGGATAGCTGCCACTTTTTCATGTAAAGTTGAGATGCTGCTGGAGCCAGGTCAGCTGCATTCTTGAATATGACCTTTCCATTTAACAATGAGGTTTGTTTGGACCTTCCCACCTAGTTTATCTTTGAGCCTAGTTGACCCACCCAACTCTCTCATGCCAGAGAGTCACAAAGGCTCCATGGGTCAGTTTAGAGTAGAGCCCAGTAGCAAACTAATAGCTGCTTTTCAAATGGATGAGCCTAGTTGACCCACCCAACTCTCTCATGCCAGAGAGTCACAAAGCCTCCATGGGTCAGTTTAGAGTAGAGCCCAGTAGCAAACTAATAGCTGCTTTTCAAATGGATGGTACCTGATACCATATCAGGGAGAGAAGGAATCCAAATCTCTAAGAAGCACCTTCAGATGGAGGATACCTCCTTTTGCCAGACTCTAACTGGTTAAGTCATTAGTTACAGAGACTTGTAGCTCAAAGGGGTCATTAGGATTGTTGGGACAAAAAGATACTAATATTTCTGTTTCCACCTCTTAATCAGTAGAATCACATCTGGCACTTACAAGCATTCAAAGTACAGGCATGTAAAATATCAATACCGATTATACATTCATCAGTGGAAGCTACAATAGTGTACTAAATAGGCCCAAAAGGCCCCATGCAACAGGGTCACATTAAACTTGCTTCTCCACTGCAAAAATTGGCCAAACCCCATCAGTTGAATTAAGGTGTGGGAAGAATAGTGGCTTGGGTGGCTATATCAACAGCCATGAAAGTTTGAATCTCTCCCCTCTGCAAAGTTCCCCAGGCAGGTGCATATTGAATCTCACCCTTCTCCTTAATGAAGCTGAGGTCAACATAGAAGGGGAGGAAGAGAACAGGGACACAGAGGAAAAGAGCAGCTCTCTTTGAGGAAATTGAGACTTTGCATTCAATTTCGGTTTCAAGCAGCCATTCGTTTGCAGCTCACCTGAATGAGCTTCCAAGGTTTTCACACCCCCCAAAGGTCTGTATTGAATAGCATGTCTCTCGCTATTGACACTATTTATTTCAGCTTTGGGGATTCTTTGGCTTAGCAGCCACAGTCACATTGCTCTTAGTCTGTCTGGAGCTTTGGAGGCTGTTGCCCCATTGTCATAAGATCCCTTCTTCCACCTGCCTAGAGGAGAGTAACAACAATGGCACCATTTAGGCAGCTTTTTTCCATCCCACTTCTCACTGCATAGCCCTTAATCATTAATTAATAAGTAGGATATGGGGGTACCCTCATTCCCCTAACCCACCCCAACACTTGGACAAAAGCATTTACTTCTGGATCCTAGGGAGTTGTCTCATCTTTGAATCTGGTTTCTGGGGCCATTATCCTTCCTCTTCCAGAAGACCACGTCTGTCAGCATCCCATCTTCATCACCAAAACTTAACAGTGAAGAGTCTGAGATTCACTCTAGTCAAAAGCTAACAAGTTAGCCTGACACAGTTTTGTAGATGCTGGCAGAAGATATGAGATTCCAGAGTCAAAGACAAAGGATTTTATTATTCACAGCAGTAGCCAAAGTATCAACATTTTCTTGTTTTGGTTCCTAAGTCGCAAGTCCCACAGGGCAATGCAAAGAGAACCAGGTGATATCTGTACATGCACAAGGTTACAATACAGGAATGGAACACTGAGCATAGGGAAACTAAATCTTTTATACTGCCCTTTGCTCAAGAAGGAGATACCCTCTATTTTCCAAGGCTCTAAGCAAACCTGCCCTTTGTTCTGGAAGGAGACACTATACCTCCTTCATCTCTATCATAGAAGCATCCTTGAAAAATATTCCAGAATTAAGGCAGTCAGTACCTCTGCTTGCAAGACATACAGAACACACAAGCAGTCCATAAAGATTTGTCTAGTAAATACCTTATTTTAAACAAATAAAGTGGAAGTGATCTCACCATCTGTTATTTACTAACAAATAAACCAGACACTTGCATCAGTCCTTGAGAATATACTTCCCTGATCACCTCTCAATGGACATGCTCCTATTTCTCTTTCTGACTCTCCTCAAGACTTCCCGTAAGGCTAAACATGTCCCACATGTCTCACAGGCCAGTGTTCATAACAATCATCAGCCATACAACAGCAATTTAATGGATTTCAGCAAAGAGTGAGGATGAATGAAAGATTTCTTAGTAGAGGGCCAGGACAGGTAACCTGGATACCCATCTAAACTAGTGATTCTCAACTTTTCCTGTCTGCAGCTCACCAGAGGGATATTAGACATCCACTTGTCAGTGGTTCTGCATGGGAGACAATGGAGGAAAGCCAAAATTATTTTTTAAAGAAAATGTAATTTTATTAATATTATTTTTTTACATTCTAGGATGTTGTGGAGCAGTTGGGAGGGAGGGGGAGGAGAAAGGGGAAGGAAATGGGATGGAAGGAGGAGACAAAATTATTTTTTAAAGAAAATGTAATTTTATTAATATTATTTTTTACATTCTAGGATATTGTGGAGCAGTTGGGAGGGAGGGGGAGGAGAAAGGGGAAGGAAATGGGATGGAAGGAGGAGCAAGGAGGACGGGCGGGACTGAGGCCTGTAGCAGCCCTTCATCCCACAGGGGGGTGGGGAGTGAGCCAAATTTGAGCACTAACTGAGTAAATCCTAAGTTACATACTCACATTCATTATTTTGCTTGTGATAGTCTGAATACAGCTCAGATATAACCATATCCAATTTTTTAACTACTTCAAAACTAAGTAATTACATATGAGGGTACTTCAAAAAGTTCATGGAAATCAACCACAAATGATTATATTGAAAAGTAAAATTTTTTTTAAAGTTCATGGAATATAGAATTAAAAGATACTATGAATCTTTCCATGATCTTTTTGAAGTACGCTTATATTATCCTCACCACTCCTATCTAATTGTAATGATATAAATTGACTCTTTAAAAAATACTAAACTTTTATGGGGCTGGCCAGTTAGTTCAGTTCATTAGAGCGTGATGTTATAACACCAAGGTCAAGTGCTCAGATCCCTGTACCAACCAGCCACCAAAAAAAAAACACAACTAAACTTTAATATATTACTTGGGACCTCTGGACTAGAAAACACTTCAAAAATCTAGTCTTTAACATTTAAGGGCCAGAAACACCTAATTTTTTTTTTTTAATTAGCAAAACTTATTCCAGAAGGCATGTTAAAATATATAATGCCTAGGGCCGGCCCGTGGCTCACTTGGGAGAGTGTGGTGCTGATAACACCAAGGCCCCGGGTTCGGATCCTATATAGGGATGGCCGGTTCGCTCACTAGCTGAGCGTGGTGCTGACAACACCAAGCCAAAGGTTGAGATCCCCTTACCGGTCATCTTTTAAAAAAAAAAAAAATATATATATATATATATATAATGCCTAATTTTTTTTTTAGTTAGCAATACTTTTACATTGAGAGACATGTTAAGATATACTTACTGCTTACCCAGTCCTCGATAGCAATCAATTCAGACATATAACTACTAGATCAATATTTAATCATCCAGGAAAAGACATACTGCTACATCAGCTGATTTTTTTTCTGTTTGAATTTAATGAGTTTACATCCAAAAATTAGGTAGTAATTTTACATTTAAGGAATAAAAATCTTTTTTAAAAAATACAAAAGAGTGAAAGGATTTTAACTAAGTTTACACTTTTTGCTGTAGTTTTTAACAACAGTTCATCTCATCATATCTTATTGCAATGTGCAAATACATTTGCAGCACCCATTACAACCATGAAACTAAATTTATGAAAGTACACTGTCAATAGTGGCCTTCAGAGGAAACTGATTTACCTTCTATTAAAAACTCTATGGTATATAACCATTATACAATAATGCTACTTAACCACCTTTTGTCATAAGAATCATCACTAAAGTTTTCTGGAAGTAAGTTCACATAAGAATTAAATATTTAAAGGGTGAAATGTTCCTTATTTTAACTTTAGCAAGATCTTTTCTTTTTCGTTAAGAAACACTTAAATAGTTTTAAGCAAAAGCTATTAGAGTATAGACAGCTAAAACTGTACTCCTGAGTTCAAGCATACAGATAAGTCTTTTGTAAGTAGTTCTCAATACAATATCCTCCCTCCCCAGCTCCCTGCCCCGATCTCGTTTTGTTTCTTACAAAACTTTGGTCAAGAGTAGAAATATATCCAGGCAGATATATATGCCATACAGTAGCAAGAACAGTAAAGCCTAACTAATGACTTTGGATTTTAAAAATAGAAGGCAATTAAAATGTACTCAAAGTTACATTAAGAAAAGCTTTCACAGGGTAATATTGAAACAGTCACAAAGGTTTAGAAAATACTAATATCAAAGTACAAATGACTACGATGTTAAAATAGACAAAAACTACTATACAAGAGCCTCTTTTATAATTAAAAATAAAGAACATAACACATGAGTCAGGATGATTTTCCTGTTCTACTCATGAATTTTAGTCTTTATAAGGTTAGTAACGTTGACATCTAGTAGAGTTTCTTATGACATCTGATGAGGTCTCATTCCAACTTCATAGCGTAGGTCTTCCCCAAGGAACCTCTCGATCCTGCTCCATCTTGGTCATTCACTGTACAATTTCAAAGTAGTACAATATCGCCATGATGTGCTGGGGCATGAAGACATATCCTGTGTACAGGGCCATCCCCACAACAGAAACTAGCATGGAATCTGAGCTGTAGTTAAGGAAACAGTATTTTTCTTAATTTATTCAAAACTAAATCCCCAAATTTTTCAGCAACCATTTTATGTTGAAATGCCCATTCACTTAAGTGATATATATATTAAGTGTTTCTAAAGAACTAATAATATGGGCTGGACTCAGCTCAGTTGGTTGAAGTGCCGTGTTATAACACCAAGATCAAGGGTTCGGGTCCAGTTCCCCTCACCAGCCAGCCACCAAAAAAAAAAAAAAGAATTAATATTAACAAGAATGATAATGCTAGCCACTAACAACCATGCCTGGCACCATTCTAAGGTTTTGTGTTTGCGCGGGGGGGTGTTAGCTCATTTTATTTTTACCACCATACAAGGTAGGTACTGTTATTCTCCCTATTATAGTTGAAAACATCAGACTGCTTAAAAATAAGCATAGAAAGTGTTGCTGTTCAACCTAAGAAACAAACAAACATAAAGGAATAAAATTATATTAAATGACTGTAAAAGGTCTACCAACTTAAGTAATAAGAATGTACGATTGAAGAATTTTAGAATTATTTAGACTATACTGTGGCTAAAAGCATTGACTTTGGAGCCAGACAAAGTTAAAGTCAATCATACACTAGCTTAGTGACATATGAGTATAAAGTGACAGCACCTGCTAATATTTATTATTATTACTATTAAACATTATTATTACCTATTGCTACTATTTGCAACAACTTTAAACAAAAGTCATACAATAACCTGAACAATAAACATCTGTACTGTGTTCCTTTCTTCTCATTTAAAAAGGAACTGAAACTGAACATATGCAAGTCAACCAGGGGTCCCCTCTAAAGCCACACAAAATATTGCTAACAAAAATTATGTAAAATCTAAGGGCTTTTGGCTTTGCAGAGTCACATAGCCGTGCTAAGAGGAATAACTACTCCTGAACTTGGGTCATGTTTTTTAAATTCATTCATTCATTCATTCATTCAT
>NW_007727319.1:48523-50189 GCF_000696425.1 Galeopterus variegatus | reverse complement strand
TTTTTTTTAAAGGATACACTTGCTGCATCCATAACATTGCCATATATTTGTTCATCACTAATGTAGCCACCTGACTTCCATCCCTCCAGGATATAGACATTGCTCTAAGGTCACAAGTGACCTCCTATCAAATCCAACAGCTATTTGAATTGACACTGTTTTAGTCTTTCCTCTTCAAAACCCTTTCCACTCTGGGCTAAGGTACTTCTCTAGGGTTCTCTTTCTATCTCACTCACCACTTCCCTGTTTCACTGGCTCTTTTCCCCCATTGGTCCTTTACTTGTAAGATGCTTAGAGTAAACCTGGTGCTTTTCTTCCATACTTCTATTTCACCCCTCCTCCTAGTACAGGAGCCATTGTCTTTTAGTTGGCCTAACCCTATCCCAGGGATAAGTCCTGGCTAATCTTAACCAATTAGGGTATGCCCTTCTCTTGGTAGCAATGCCCTCCCCCCAAACTGATCAACCAGCTCCAAGCTTAGGACTGCTGCCAGGAATTCAGGAACACAGATAGAATATGCAGTTGGCTGACGGACTCCTGGAATCATTGGAGTCACTTTGCCTCCTCGAGGAAAGCAAGAATCAGAACAAAGGTGAACAAAAAAAGAAAAGGAAAAATAGAATAAAAAAAGAGAAAGAGAACAAAGNAACAAAGGTGAACAAAAAAAGAAAAGGAAAAATAGAATAAAAAAAGAGAAAGAGAACAAAGGTGACACATGAAGGTAGCAGAACAAAAATAATCACAGAAAAATGGAGCCAGAATCCTGATCAAACGACCCTGAAGCCCACCCTATCACTGGATTTTCAGATACTAAGCCAATAGATCCCCTTTACTCTTAAACCAGTTTGTTACATTTTCTTTGTTACTTACAGCTGAAAGCATTCCTTCAGTGATAAAAATGGAGTTCCCAATGTTTTGTCTTGGGCCCTACATTCTCTCATAACTTAAACAAACTACCTTAATGTTGTTGAAGACAGATATTTCCTACCACTTACTGAACAGTTCCACCTATGACATTCCACAAGGTATCTTAAATTCAACATAATCAAAACTGGACTCATTAACTTTCTCTAAAACCATCTCTTCTGATTTTTTCAATTGAAACTTTTTTCCTAGTCATCCAGTCTAGAAGCTTCTTTGATTCCTTCTCCCTACATTCAAATCTAAGACTTCTCGGTTCTTTCCCAACCCCTACAAATGACTCTTCTATCTCACCTCCCATACCCTAATCAATGATAAATTATTGAAGCATTCATCATTATTACTTAGATCATATAAATGCTCCCACTGTAGGCCTTAGCACTTAGAATTCTAAGACAACCATTCAAGATCTTTCCAATCTAGCCCCAAGTACCTATTTTACTTAGATTGTGGTCCACAAAAGTAGACAGGAATTCCAAAGCGCCAAAGCAATCCTGAGAAAAATGAACAAAGCAGGAGGCATTACACTACCTGACTTCAAATTATACTACAAAGCTATAGTAACCAANGGCCGGCCCGGTGGCGCACTGCTACAGTGCGCCGCTTGGGAAGCATGGCGGCGCTCCCACCAAGGGTTCGGATCCCACATATAGACCGGCCGCTCACTGGCTGAGCAGGGGCAACACCGAGGGTTGCGATCCCATTGCCGGTCCCGGTCCGGTACGGGCGCGACACTGAGGGTTGC
>NW_007727319.1:39135-48513 GCF_000696425.1 Galeopterus variegatus | reverse complement strand
AATCCTGATCAAACCACCCTGAAGCCCACCCTATCACTGGATTTTCAGATACTAAGCCAATAGATCCCCTTTACTCTTAAACCAGTTTGTTACATTTTCTTTGTTACTTACAGCTGAAAGCATTCCTTCAGTGATAAAAATGGAGTTCCCAATGTTTTGTCTTGGGCCCTACATTCTCTCATAACTTAAACAAACTACCTTAATGTTGTTGAAGACAGATATTTCCTACCACTTACTGAACAGTTCCACCTATGACATTCCACAAGGTATCTTAAATTCAACATAATCAAAACTGGACTCATTAACTTTCTCTAAAACCATCTCTTCTGATTTTTTCAATTGAAACTTTTTTCCTAGTCATCCAGTCTAGAAGCTTCTTTGATTCCTTCTCCCTACATTCAAATCTAAGACTTCTCGGTTCTTTCCCAACCCCTACAAATGACTCTTCTATCTCACCTCCCATACCCTAATCAATGATAAATTATTGAAGCATTTATCATTATTACTTAGATCATATAAATGCTCCCACTGTAGGCCTTAGCACTTAGAATTCTAAGACAACCATTCAAGATCTTTCCAATCTAGCCCCAAGTACCTATTTTACTTAGATTGTGGTCCACAAAAGTAGACAGGAATTCCAAAGCGCCAAAGCAATCCTGAGAAAAATGAACAAAGCAGGAGGCATTACACTACCTGACTTCAAATTATACTACAAAGCTATAGTAACCAAAACTGCATGGTACTGGCATAAAAAGAGACAAACAGACCAATGGAACAGAATACAGCACCTAGAAATAAATTCATGCACCTACAGCCAGCTGATCTTTGACAAAGTTGCCAAGAATACATAATGGAAAAAAGACAGTCTCTTCAGTAAATGGTGCTGGGAAAACTGAACATCCATAAGTAGAAAAATAAGACTAGATCCCTACCTCTCACCATATACAAAAACCAACTCAAAATGGATGAGGGCCGGCCCGGTGGCGCACTGCTACAGTGCGCCGCTTGGGAAGCATGGCGGCGCTCCCACCAAGGGTTCGGATCCCACATATAGACCGGCCGCTCACTGGCTGAGCAGGGGCAACACCGAGGGTTGCGATCCCGTTGCCGGTCACGAAAAAAAGACAAAAAAAAAATGGATGAAAGATTTAAATGTAAAACCTGAAACTATAAAGTACTAGACAATCCATGACATGGGGCTGGGCAAAGGTTTTTCAAATAAATCTTCAAAAACACAAGCAATAAAAGCAAAAATAGACAAGTGAGATTACATCAAACTACAAAGCTTTCTGCACATCAAAGGAAAATGTTAACAGAGTGAAGAGACAATTTACAGAATGGGAGAAAATATTTGCAAACTATACATCTGACAAGGGGTTAATAATATCAAAAATATACAGGAGCTTAAACAACTTGATAGCAAAAAAAAAACAAAAAGAAAAACAAATGACCCAAATGAGAAATAGGCAAAGGATCTTAATAGACATTTCTCAAAAGAATACATACAAATGGCTGGCAGACATATGAAAAATGCTCAACATCACTAATCATCAGGAAAATGGAAATCAAAACAACAATGAGATACCATCTCGCTCCAGTTAGAATAGCTATTATCAAAAAGACAAGAGAAAACAATTTTGGTGAGGATATGGAGAAAAGGGAACTCTTTTACATTGTTGGTGGGAATGTAAATTACTACAGCCATTAGAGAAAATAGTATGAAGGTTCCTCAAAAAATTAAAAATAGAATTATCAGGGCCGAGCCCGTGGCGCACTCAGGAGAGTGCGGCACTGGGAGCACATCGACGCTCCCGCTGCGGGTTCGGATCCTATATAGAAATGGCCGGTGCGCTCACTGGCTGAGCGCAGTGTGGGCGACACCACACCAAGGGTTGGGTTCCCCTTACCGGTCACGAAAAAACGACAAAAAAAATAATAATAATTAAAATTAAAATTAAAAAATAAATAAATAAAAATAAAAAATTTTTTAAAAATTAAAAAAATAGAATTATCATATAATCAAGCAATCCCATGAAGTCAATATGTCAAAGAAATATCTGCACTCCTGTGTTTATTGTAGCACAGTTTACAATAGCCAAGATAAGAAATCAACCTAAGTGTCCAACAATGGATGAATGGATTTAAATATATATATATATGGTATATATGCAATGGAAAACTATTCAGCCATAAAAAGAATAAATCCTGTCATTTGCAGCAACATGGATGGAACTGGAGACCATCATAGTAAGTGAAGTAAGCCAGGCACAGAGGTAAATACCACATGACCTCACTCATATGCAGAATCTAAAAAAAAAATAGTTGATATTATAGAGGCAGAGAATAGAACAGTGGTTACCAGAGGCTAGGGAGAAAAGGTGTGAAGGGAAAACAGGGAGAGGTTGGGCAATGGGTACAAAATTAAAATTAGAAAAAACTACAATTAGATAGGAGGAATAAGTTCTGGTGCTCTATTATACAATTAGGTAACTATGGTTAACCACTAAGTTTTGTATATTACATAATAGCTAGAGAGGTTTTTGAATGTTTTCACCACAAATAAATGATAAACGCATGAGGTCATGGTTACATTAACTACGCTGACCCAATCACACAACATACATATGTATCAAAACATCAGATTGTACCCCATCAGTATGTATAATTACAACGTGACAATTAAAAAAAATAAATAAGTAGATGGGGATTGAGGGATTGATACAGGGATTCTTGTACAAATTACTTCTTGAGGGAGTTTATCAGAAGGGGAGTGAGAACAGAGCAGGGAAATAAGTTAAGCAGGGATAGGGTCTCAGCTTCCACAGGGTACTGTGGAGCATGAATTGTACCACTTAGCTGGCACTGCCTTGAGACAAGGGGTCTGGCCTTTTGTATCTCCTTATCTGTCAATCATTAGCTGCAGGATGGGGTAAGGAAAATCCACCTGGGCGAGACAGCTGCCTTGGCAGAGGGCAATACTCTGGAGGAGGCAGCTATAAGGTATTAGCAGACAACACTCACAGCTGCTAGGGGATAGGTATATCAGCTAGTAAAGGGAATCAACATCTATTACGCTACTTTTCCAATGCACTTCCCAACACTCCAAACCATTCCCCCAGAATACACACATCCTACTCACAGCCATGTTACATGTGTCTCAGAAAACAATGTTATATATTTTTATACTGCTCTGGCTTTGCTTATTATTTAATAACAATACGAGGAAGTGTAATAGCAGTAACAGCAGCTTTCAATTTGTGAATGTCTACTGTGTGCATGGCACTGTGTTAAGCCCTTCATCAAGTTCAAGTAACATCCCCAACATCAGAGTAAGCAATACAGCCAGGTCCAGACCAAATCGGCTGAACTCCAAATATATGTGCTCTTAAGCACTATAATACCTTCCTATATACAAAAACCCTATTCCCCCTAGTAAAACCTAATAATTCTTAGAACTCAGTTATCTCCTCTTGTACCCCAAGCACTCATATTTTTCCCATTCTTAGCCCAACCTCCTGACTGAACAAATTACTCTCTAATGCTCATAAAGCTCATTATTCATACAATATAGCACTGATCTCCTGACATTACCTATTATCTCACCCAGATTATCAACTCAGAAAATGTCCTACTATTTTTGTATCTCCAGTACCTAACAGAACACACATTCAATAAATATTTGATGAATCAAGAAATTTCTCAGGAAACATTCATTTGACTCTAGATTCACCACCATGCTTTCTCCATATTCCACACATTATTATGGCTGGCAAACTTGATAATATCTACAGAAAAGAAAAACAAAATCAGCTTCTAGGCAACAAGGTATTTAAAAACACATTTTGGTTTTATACAGATTTTATGTAAGTCTTATAAATATATACACCAAGCAAATGAAAATGGTATAGTAATAACCTTCAGGTCACTGGCTCAAGTTCACTCGAGTAAGGAGTAATTACTGTAACAACCACTTGAATAATTATGTTACATGCTCTTTATGGCACTATAATTCTTCAATTAGTATGGAGGATATATCAGTTAAGGAACATGCATAAATTAGCGTAATAGAGATTACTCCACAATAAAATAAGAATCTAAAACTTAAGTTCAATTTTGTGAACACTAAATTGTCAGGCTTTTAAATTTTTTATACCCACATAAAATCACGATTTTTGTCTAAGCAAAACAAGAACTTATCAAAACTTGAATAGATTTTTTTGCCTGGCTAAAACACAAGATACTAGGTTCCAGTCAAGATGGCAGAAAAGACAGTCCCCAACATCACTCTCTCCCACAATTCAACCAATTTACAACTATAAAAATGTAACATCAGCCAAGCTGGGGCTGCTGGAGCTCAGGGGAAGAGGAGGAGAGACCTATGGAGTTCATTAAGGGGGAGAAGTCTTGAAAGAAAGAAAAAACTGCTTGGAGCATTTTGGGCTGCAGCAGCTTTAATGCTGGAGCTGCTGAGCACGTGGAGCAGGAGCTGGCAGAAGCCACAGCTGTGCCCTTTAGATGTAGTTACTTGGAGGCAGCAGGGGAGAAGAGGGCCCCCAGGACAGCAGGACCATTGAAAGGGTTCCCATGGACCCACACAAGAGCGAAAAGCCAGAACAGCTGAAAAAGGGGAGCCACTCAGAGGCTGGTGAGTCACTGCAAGGGAATGGTGCAGGGCCTTTCCCATGGGAAGTGTTTGGAGCATGGGCAGTGGAGGAGATGGGCCCACTGGGAGAACACTGGGACACAGCAAGGACAGCCAATCTGCCCCCCAGTCAGTGCAGGGCCACTCAGAAGAGACTGGTCAGGAATGCAGAACTCATGGGGTGCAGTCTGATGAAAAGATTCAGGCCCAGGTCAGAGTTTCTGAACAACCTAGATCTACCAGGTCTCTGGAGAGCCATAAGTACTTATAAGGTCAGCCATTAAACCCTGAGCTGCACAAAAAGTCTTCCCTAGGGAAACAGCAGCAAAGCAGCAATTTAGCCCAACAACACAGCTCAAGTACTGGTTCCCACAGAAGCTCCCCCATTTTAGAAGTAAGCAAAGGACAAAAAATTAGTTCCAGACCAGGCACACCACCAGCACCCGGGGCCCCACCCAGGGGCCCGGGGCATGGAGCCAGGGACTGGACACCCCACCCACACCCAGGCACACCAGCACCTCAGGGCCCCACCCAGGGGCGCAGGGCATGGAGCCAGGGACCAGGAACCCTGCCCACACCCACGCACAGTCAGCACCTCGGGGCCCCACCTGGGTGCCCAGGGCTTAGAGCCACGGACCGGACCCCCCACCACAAACAGGTACACTACCAGCACCAAGGAGCATGCCAAAAACATCACCTCCATTGGTGTGGCCCACCACAATCACCACAGTAACCACAGCTGCCATGAAAGTGGCTAGATGTCACAACAACCACACAGATGGTACAACAGCCACTGGAGTGCAACGACACAAGGAGAGTCACCAGTAGAGACCAAAGAAAATAGGATGTCTCTCTCCACAAAGCCCATTTCAGAGTGACAGAGGAAGCATCTGCTCTATGATTATATTGGGGGACCTGATCACACCTCTCAGCATTGGACAGATCATCTAGGCAACAAATCAACAGAGTAACCATTACTCCTTCAGGAGAGAAGAAATCTAGGGTAATTAGAGGGGGGAGGGGGGAGGGACAGGGGGATGGGGAAAGATTGGACGAGGGGCATAAAGAATAAGTATGATTTCTAACAAGATATGTACTAATAATATTGATTTAATCAACATACGTCAACACTGAATCCCAAAAATACGTATAATCGATTATGATTCAATAAAAAATAATAATAATAGAAAAAATACAAGATACTAGAGTTCAAGACTGTATGTGGCATTACGTTGTGATGCATACATATCAAGAAAAAGTAATTGGAAATAAATGATAAATTCAGGATTATTCTTTATGGGCTTTTTTTGTATGCCTAAACAATTTTCTTAATAAGAAATGTAAAGAAAAAATGGGACTGCGTATAATATTAGACTAAAAACTGTTTTGTCTGAAGGATCCTCCTCTTTTACCAAATTTAGGTTAGGCATATTTGGACCTAATTTGTTGCCAGGAAATAAACACAGTCTTAGCTCTCAGGAACAGAATAAAAAGTTCTCAATTCTAGCAAAGATAAACAGAAAATTATTGAAAGTCACTTGAACCTAGATGCAAATGCCAATTTATAAGCTGCTGAAAAACAAAACAAATATACAAAACCCTTAACCTAATCCTTTACTCACAGAATTTAACTTTTATCCTGTATCCCCCCAAAAATGTCTCTATATTCTGATCTCATTTCTCTTATTTCCAGAATCATAATAATTACATAAAGCCTACAAAAGGAAGTTTTTATACATCAAATTTCAAAATTATTCCATAAAATTAGTCTAAAGCTCTCAACCATAAGAGAATACTTAAACTCAACTGTACAGTGACACTCATACTAAGTGAAAAAGTAGACAATGGGACAGCAAGAAACTTCTACAAGCCTTAATAATTACCTTGCAAAAAATGCAAAAAGAAGGCAGTTTTTATAAGTAGCTTTCCACAAATTCAATTTAAGCAATTTTAGCCAATGAAGTTGAAACAGTTCCACGGTACTGAGTTGAATATTCCCTCGGGTTATGCTTGGCACCATTTTAAGTGTTAGTTTCTACTGACACTCTTAGGCATTGGTTTCATTGTGACATCTGCAACGTTGGGGAATGTCTAACCTTCATCTCCTTAGAAGCATTCTAACAAACAGAGCTAAACATACACCATTTAGAATAGTCAGCTATAATTCGCTATCTGGTACTTGAGTGGATTTCTCAATCTATCTCATTCTATAACAAAGTTACAAACTCTCAAAGTTTAAAGTATCCTTGACACATTATAAAGTACAAGGATAGAAACAGTACTAGAAACCGTACACCGGAGAAGACCAAGGTTTCAGATGTAACTCTGCTATCCTTCGTGTCCAAAATTCTCTGATCAGGCTGGCCCGGTGGCACACTCGGTAGAGTGTGGCGCTTGGGAGCACGGTGGCGCTCCCGCCGAGGGTTCGGATCCCATATAGAGACCAGTTCCCACTCACTGGTTGAGCATGGTGCGGGCGCAACACCGACGGTTGCGATCCCGTTGCCAGTCACGGTATGGGCGCGACACCAAGGGTTGCGATCCCGTTACCGGTTACAAAAAAAAGACAAAAAGGAAAGGAAAAAAAAAAAACCAAAATTCTCTGATCACCAGGCTTTTTACCTACAAAATGTGGACCCACATCACCTATCTTTCAGTGTTGATGTATGAATTTGAAACTGAATCTATTCTGCAACAGAAGGCAATAAGGGTTGGATATCCTTTATCCTAAATGCTGGGGACCAGAAGAGTTTTGGATTTCAGATTTTCTTTTCTTTTTTTTTTTTTTTTGGATTTTGGAATATCTGCTGAATACATGCTAGCTGAGCATCACTTATCTGAACATTCGAAATCTGAAATGCTCCAATGAACATTTTCTTTGAGCATCATGTCAGCACTCAAAAAGTTTCAGATTTTGGAGTATTTTGGATTTTGGATGTTCGGATTAGGGATACTATATAATCCCTATTAAAACTGTTCTTTGAGAGTGTGAGCATTAAACATCATGACCCAGACCTATGTTTGGGAATTTTCCAAGGTCACTCTGATATTAATTTGTTATTAATTTATAGTGTATCCTGGGATGTGACAACCCCTCTGGTCCTGATTCTTCATAAAACGAGGTTCTTTTCTTCATTAACATTTTAGGATCACATTTGTTTGGAGAGGACATTTAGGCACCACCTCCCAATTCTTCTCAAAGTAGTGTTCTGTTTGAGACACACACACACACACACACACACACAGAAAAAAATGCAAAAATCAATGTTATATATAATACACATATATCGGAAGGTAACACAAAAAGTAATAGAGCAATCTTTCCATTAACCAAACTCTTATTGTTATTTTTATTATTTTTATAAGTATCATTAGCAGCTTATAAATTAATCAGGTCTATAGTCTAGAGGGGGCTCCATGATTCAAGCAATGTAGAATAAAGTTAGTGCAAGCTAGAATATAAGAACAAATAAAATCTCAAAAGCTAAAAGATGGGCTGTTCTGTTTTGTGTTTTATGTTATGTCTCTACCACTGAATTTCAAGCACTTGAGAACAAGAGCACCTCTGCTGAGCCTTCACTTCCAGCTGTAGTACATTGTTTGATAAAGCAGGTACTTCATAAATCTTTCCAGAACTGAGTAGATAATGTGTCAGGTTATGTGCAGGTGCTGAAGATAAATGTTTGTTCAAGGGCTGAATGAACGGTTAGGGTTATATATAACCTGGACAAAACAGAAATATTTTATGGATTCTGTGGATATAAAAGCAAACAGATGCAAAACTATATATGTTGTTTTCTGTTCAAGTGTCCCCAACTAACCACAAGCTATGTTTCCAACTAAACAGGAAAAAAAAATAGACTTTTTTTTAACATCCCCAACCTTTATCTCAGCAACTTAAAAAAAAAAAAGTCCTGTAACAAAGAGAGGAAATACTTTCAAAAGCAAGACCACACAAACTAACATTTCCTGTCCTGACCAGTAACCTGTGAGCTATCACCACCTACCTTAATAACCTATTCACAAGACTTTGGACAAATCAAAATTAGTTTCTCACTGGGGAAAAGTCAGGGACCTTTGGTCCAGTGGGTATGACATACATACCTTTTCACTAGTCTAAATAATTTCAGTGCTTTAAATCTCTGATTACACTGGTCACATCAAAAGGCAAAGCTAAAATGAAATTTAAAGCAATCCAATTTTTATAATTGTCAAATTCCTTTTGTAAATCAATTCTAAAATGCTACTTATCCTTAAAAATAAACGAAAAGTTTTGATAAGTCTAATTTATTTTAAGGAACCATCTTAATGAAAAAAGAAAACAAAGCATTTGACAAAGTATTATCATAGGCTCTTTACAAAAAAGGAAACAAAGCCTTTGTTTCCTCTAAGTGAAACTTAGTTTCTGCTAAGTGAAAGCAGTTGCCTGCTACTGAATGAAGCTCCAAACAGGAAATCTGTAGTTTTTTTCCCTTGACCTCAAAAAATACTGTAGTTTTTTTCCCTTGACCTCAAAAAACTAGGAATTATCACCAGCAGAAATGTTAAGAAAGTTTGTTTTCCCAAACATATCACCCATCTCTTGATATTTTTCTAATTGCCTTAAATTAAAGCAAGTGGAAGATACTGATACTGTTACAGTTCTGTGTATGTTAACCAATCTGATATTTTTGGATCATATGAAAGGATATCACATCAGCACAGAAGTTAGTGTTTAGCAAGCAAAACTCATTCTC
>NW_007727319.1:35216-38697 GCF_000696425.1 Galeopterus variegatus | reverse complement strand
TTTTTTTTTTTTTTTCCTTTTTGTCTTTTTTACTGGCCGGTAACAGGATCGCAACCCTCGGTGTCGCACCTGTACTGGGGACCAGCAACGGGATCGCAACCCTCAGTGTTGTGCCTGCGCCACGCTCAGCCAGTGAGCGGGAACCGGTCACCACATGGGATCCGAACCCTCGGCAGGAGCGCCGCCGTGCTCCCAAGCGGGGCACTCTCCAGTGCGCCACCAGGCCGGCCCGAACTGAAAATTTTTCACTCTGAACTGAAATCCTAGAAATGGTTTGCAGCTCTAATCCCAGAGACACCAAGATTGTGAATGGATGTACACCATTATTAATTAGAGCTTCTATTATGAATATTTGAAGTCCCAGTGTTAAGGGGGTAAAAATTCCTAGTCTGCCCTGAAAAATAACATGTTCTGCTACAATACATGCTTCTGGAACATCAGATAGCTCACATATGAGTGGTACAGTATAGGAGCTATACTATTTCCTATGGAAATTTTCATCAATTAGGGGAACCAGATAAGCAGGAAAAGAATTAGAACCTTTAGCAGGGAACATCTCTAATATGAGCTGCTGCACAGGCAGAAGTCTTTTTAACTCTATTTTAAGAAAGTCAGAAATTAGCATCTGCACCCTGTCTCCCTCTCCAGAGAGGCACACCTCCAGGATAGCACTGCTCTCAGTGGCAGGTGGCACTGCCTCCTGAGCCATCTCAATGGCAGCCCACACTATCTGCATTACATCAGCACCCACTGCCAGCATTTCCATTCATCTTCGTCCATGCATGTCCTGTGGGGCAGCTTCCAGGATACTGAGCTGTCTGCCTGGGCTATCCAAGTTATCCCCCAAGGTGTCAATTTTTGTTTTTGTTAGTGCTTACTAAGTCACATACATTTTGAGTGGTGTTCCCCAATACTATTTTCCCATAAGCCCTATTATTTGGGGATTTTTCAGAAACGTATATAACAAATGCTTGCTAAAATTCTTATATTAATAAAACTTCTCATAAATATTGAACATAAATAGTATCTTTCCACCATTCCATAACTACTGTTTTTTAAGCATTCCCATTTATGAAAAGTGTATACACTCTATCAAGTAGATCTTTTGGAACACTTAGTTTTAATAATTAAATATGAGCATTTGGGGGTTGTTCTCTAAAAAAAAAAATCAAAAGAATCTATCTTAGCTTAGCTTCTAAGTGCCATAAATGTTACAACACTCAAAGCCTGGAGAGATCATAAAGTCTTTAAGAAAATGAAGCAGAGGGGCCAGTGAGCTCACTTGGGAGAGCACAGTGCTCATAACACCAAGGTCAAGGATTCAGATCCCCACACCCATCAGCCACTCCCCCCACCCCCAAAAAGAAACAGAAAAGGAAGCAGTAGAGACAGGACCTACAGTCATCACCACTGACAAACCACTGATATCACATGCTGAAACGCTGCAGAATATCAGTGCATGGTCCATACCCACTGCCATTAACCACCCATGACCTTTTCTGCCTGTCTGCTACAGACCACCTAGTTCTTATTAAGCATGGTTTTTATTATCTTCCACCTTTCCTGAAAGCTACTAAAGAAAAAGTTGTAATACCCTAAGAAGTACAGATAATTGACCTTTTCTGCCTGTCTGCTACAGACCACCTAGTTCTTATTAAGCATGGTTTTTATTATCGTCCACCTTTCCTGAAAGCTACTAAAGAAAAAGTTGTAATACCCTAAGAAGTACAGATAAGGGATATTCCAACATTCTCACTTACCCAGCCAAATGTAAAGGCAGCATAAACAGGCTAAAACAGTTTTCTTCAAACTAAAGTGCAGAAGCCCTGGGGGTAACAAGACAACTTTCCAGGAGGTTAGGATAGTTTAAGGAGAATCCATTTACAGATCTTCTGCTTCCACTATACTCTCCTAAAGCTGAACTGCCCGAGAACTGCTGAGATCTGCTAGTTCTGCTTACAACTTCACTTCTCTCTTTACTTCCTGAATCTTACAATGTACATTTCCCCAGGGCATAAAATAACCTCTGGGACATCAAACAAAGAGATAGTAACTACCTCAGGTTGTACTTCATTTCATTCAAGTTGCAAACCTCTGGCACAGCTCTAAGTCTCATCTATCTATCCATATGATAATTTGAATTCAAAAGTGAGACAGGAGTAAAGGTGCTTACATTAACACAATTATTTGAACAGGAAAATTGCACTGAGCTCTTTCTGGTAGAAATTAAGGCTGATTTTGCTTATTTGATTTCACAATGAGGACTGGCTTTGCTAATTAGGTTATGTGATGAGCATTTTCTATGCATTGTATGGGGGAAAATTATATTATTTTAACAAAAATACACAGTATGAAAATACATGCATGAAAAGCGAGAAATGAAATCCCTTGTAACTGAATAATTCATATGTCAACTTCAATAAGCAAGGGGATGCAGTCCATGCTTCTTGTCCTTTTAGGAAGTGCACAAATAAAAAGTCTGATGACCACTGGACTGGAGGATTGGAGGCATTAATTTATCAGTTACAGTTCCTCCTGCCTCTGCTTCTCCCACCTAGCCCTCCCTAGTGATGGAAAGCTGCACTCATTTTTACAAAAGCAAGGTCAAAATGTAATGGCAGAAAATACAAAAGAAAGATTGAAGATCACTGGGAAGAAACTCTTTTTCTACATAAATTGAAGGTACTGCAAAATGTTCATGTCATTTCAAGGTTATTCTGAAATCACATTTTGCTTAAAAGTATCTTGATAAAAATCTTTCTAAAAAGCATTAAGCTTATTTACTAAGAACACTTTTCCTGGAAGTAACTTTCTCTAATATTGAGAATTTAGCCTAATTATCAAATCACACACTGATTTTCACTGGAAGTCTACTTGAAGTCTCAGATGAGTCTATACATTTTCTTCAGAAGAGGAGCTCATTAAGAAAAAAGATCTAGGGCCGGCCCGGTGGCGCACTCGGTAGAGTGCAGCGCTTGGGAGCGCGGTGGCGCGATCCCGTTACCGGTCATGAAAAAAGACAAAAAGGAAAAAAAAAAGAAAAAAATAGAAAAAAGTTCTAGTAAAAGATTGGTGACTTGGGGTTTTAATGATAATTCCCCTTATTGACTAGCTCAGGGGAAGCTCTGTACTTGCTGAATTAATGAATGGCCCCAACCTACTTTTTTCAAATTCACTACCTACCTATTCTGCCTTAAAGAATGCCTGCTAGAGCCAGTCAGACTGGCGTACTCGTCATCCCAGCACTCCTCTGCACCCCAGTCTGCATCTTCTTCCCTATCTGAAGGGAAAAAAAAAAACTCAAATACCTCCCTGAAAGTTCTCTGAGCACTGTTCTTCCTGCCCCACATCCCAAAGCACTTGCTGCCCAGCTCCCTCAGCTGAAACAACACAGAAAGGATCCATCTGAGAACACATGCAAATTATTTTTCCTGAAATTAGTCTCTAGTTTCCTTGAAGAAAGAAATGAAATCCATCTTCT
>NW_007727319.1:30308-34237 GCF_000696425.1 Galeopterus variegatus | reverse complement strand
CCGTCATCTTTTATATAAAATAAATAAATAAATAAATAAATAAAATAACATACTTATGATTCAAATTATTTTAACAAACTATTTTTAATTTTCCACCTCTCCTCAATAGACATGGTTACAATGTTATTCAATCAGGCCCTACAGGGAGTGTCTCATTGGTTACAAAACCTGTCTTGGTTACAAAACCAGGTCTTTTCCTTTCCCACCATTGGCTGCCAGTAGGTAAAGGGGGCTTTTGATGCGTGCATTAAAAACTTCCCCTAAGATGAGGTCAGTGGTTTTCCATCTGTGGTAGGTCTCCTTCTATAGTATACATTGTAATTCTAACTAGCACTTACAAGATTCTTTTTATTGTTACTTTCTGTCTCAATGTAGGTGTAAAGTCCCATTTCTTTGTAAGGTAGAAGTCATGTCTGCACATGGAAAAAGTTCAAATATTGGTTGACAAATCAAAAGCTAATATATAATTTAAAATGTGGTAGCAGAAGACAGATAATAAAAGAAAATTTAGGATACAGGCCCTAGCATGGAAGGATTTACAAAACCTACTTATGAATTTTATTGTTTCAAGAACTATTCACAATGTGTCTGACTTGACACAATAGATACATTTCCTTAAAAACATTTAAAATTATTTTTTATAAATCACAACTCCTTACTTACATAAGTTCAAAAACATATTCAATTTGGATGGACGTTCAATTTACAAGGGCTTTTAACTAACTTCCA
This sequence comes from Galeopterus variegatus, assembly GCF_000696425.1. Lineage (NCBI taxonomy): Eukaryota > Metazoa > Chordata > Mammalia > Dermoptera > Cynocephalidae > Galeopterus > Galeopterus variegatus. Next base: position 33,508 of record NW_007727319.1, on the reverse strand, counting down.
GCTATCTGATTTGAGAAGAAATAGAGAAAAAAATCATTTCTAAACATACTTCAAATTTGCTGTGAATTGAATGTCCCTCCCAAACTCATGGAAGCTTAAATTGTGTCCCCCAAAGTTCCAGGTATTAGAAACTTGGTCCCCACTGTGACAGTGTTAAGAGAGTGAGAAATCCTATTATGGTAATTGAAAGGTGGGGCCATGAAGAGGTGATTAGATTGTGAGGACCATGCCACAGTGAATGGATCAATCCATTTGATGGTTTAATGGTGATCACGGGTGTGGTTCTCTTCTTTAAAAGAAGAGCCAGTGAGGTTAGTCTCTATCTGCTCAGGCATCCACCATATGATACCCTGCTTTGCTATGAAAAGTCACTGCCCACCAGCAAGGCTCTCACTGGATGTGTGACCTGGACTTTGGAATTCCCAACCTCCAAAAGTGTAAGCAGTAAATATTGTTTCTTTAAAAATTACCCACTTCCAGATATTTTGTTATAAGCAACAGAAACGGACTAATACAAAATGCTCAAGGATGCCTATAGAAAACATGTAGAAATAGTTATAGCAGTCTATCAGATTTCCCTAAAACAGAAACTTCAAATTATTAAAGGAGTTATAGTAGTGAAATATAAACGAATGCACTTACCTTCTCTAGGAAATTAAATATTAATCTAGAGTCTTTCTCTGTCCAGGACTTCTAACTCAAACAGAGACCAATTTTTAGACAGACTCTTACACTAACTTTTAGGTTTCTAGCAGCCATGATTATGTTCAACGTAATTTTTAGGCTACAGAAAATATGTCTCTTTCCAAAACTGGCCACAAAATAGTCCTGAGTGAAGCTTACTAATTATTAATGAATTTATGAAATTCAAACTGCTTCATAGTAAGGTTCCTGATAAGTTGGGGGGTGGGGGGTGGGAACCCAGCTTTCTTATTCAGTTCTTTCTTCCAAGTTAGATAAGGATTCAATCTCAAATTCATGTTCCAAACTACAGGATAGTTAAATGCCTGACTTTAACATATCTCCAGAAGTTTAGGTAAAATCATATAATTACAACAACCAATAGCAATTTAAGATTAGGAGCTGGCCAGTTAGCCCACTTGGTTAGAGTCACTAAGGTCAACGGTTCGGATCTCCTTACCATCCAGCTGCCAAAAAAAGAAAAGGAGATTGGCTTATGTCAAAGGATTGCATTTCTATCCTGGGTTAATTCAATAATGTGAACTTTGACATAAGAGTTTTTTATTAATCTTAGTTTTAAAATCATAGGAGTCTACAGTAGAAGATGCCAACTGTTTCCAGTTCTCTCTCACTAGTTTTAAAAATATTTACCAAAGTCAATTGTTCAGATCCCCATACTGGCCAGCCACCTTAAAATCATAGGAGTCTACAGTAGAAGATGCCAACTGTTTCCAGTTCTCTCTCACTAGTTTAAAAAATATTTACCAAAGTCAATTGTTCAGATCCCCATACTGGCCAGCCACCAAAAAAACAAAAAAAAATAAAAATAAAAATAAATTGAAATCACTTGATCACATAAACCAATAAGAAGTCAAACACATCAAAGGCAAAAATCTACTGAGGCACTACATCTTATTTCATAATTTATTTCTCCATCCCCAAAAAAGCCATCATCTAGGTATTTACAGGGCACTATGATTACTGCAACATAATACACATACATAATATTTTAAGAAAAATCTTAACACCGTTGACACCATAGCATTTATCCATATGCCAACAGAAGCTTTTAAGTGTAAAATCTATACTAGACTCTGATAAGTGGGCTCTACATTCAACCTCTGATTTTTAAAAGCTTCAATTTAGCCAACATTATTTAAATTAACTTTAGAGTGATTTTAAGTGAGTCAAGATGTACATGCTTCTACTGAGAAATTTCATTAAATGTGCATTTTAGTATACAGTTTACAAGCCATGAAAGCATGAGCCCTAACCTAAGAAACTGGAGAATAAAGTGCAGCTACAAATAAATGGTGCAAGAAATCAGAGCAGACTTCATATTTGAAGTCTAAATCCAAAATATGCATTATGGTTCTTAAGTCCCAGACTTGGAAAGAGATGCCAACAGTAATTAATAAACTGCCTTGTAAGCAGCTAAAATTCCTCAAACGTGCCAAACGTGCTGAAATAAAAGACTCAGATTTTAGTAGAAGCTTATGCTACCTCAACACAAATAAACACACTGATAAGGCTTGGAACAAAATTACCTCAGTCACACCCAAATGCAACAATTCATTTGCAAACTTGTTCTGAAGTAAACTACTCCAACTAAACCATACTGAAAAGGAGAGAGAGCCTGGATGAAGTAAACATGCTATGTGAAATACTTGTTTCATGTTGGCTTCCGGTTTAAAAAATAAAAAAAAGCCACATCTCATTATTAGTATTTGTTCTGCAAGAATAATCATCAAAGGATGTCAACATAGACAACTGGAGACAAGAAACATCACAGACTTCAGGGAGCCAATTTTCACAACCTTGAGTTATTAAATGCAGTTGTGAAAGTTAGATGAGTTAAAATACAGGCAAAGTGCTTAGCACAGTTACTTTGCTTATAGTAATTACTCAACAGTCATTAACAAAAAATTTTTAACTATCCACCAAAGCTCAGTTTCAAACCCTATTGACAACTAACCACAAACTCCTTTTCCAGCATGACTTCTACGGACGGTGCAAAGAAGTAATGAATAAAACACACTTTTAAAGCTACCCATCTTCAAGATGGGTACCATCTGCAAGTTTGGTACAAGAAGTTATTGTCCCAAAAAGGTACAATAACTTAAACTGCTTTCAAAACCTGTATTGGGCTGTCATGAGCACGAATTCAAAACCTGGCTTAAAAAGCTGGTAAACTGGTTAGAATTCTCATTAGGACCCAAGCCAGCTCAATCAGGGACAGTTAAAAGTCAAAGGAGTCCAAGCCCGGACCCATCTGCTCCACTTACACAATCCCTGACTCCCACAGAAACAGGCTGAATCAAAAGCAGGTGCGTCCAAAGTGCAGGTGAGGACGTACCGGGTTGGACATCGCCCTCGGGGATTTCCTGCAGAAACAGAGACGCTTCCCCTGGCTCAAGTGACTCAGGGCACCCGGGCCCTCAAGAGTCCTCGCCCCCTCCCCCCCTGGACCGCGTGAGCGCCGCCCTCGGCCCCGGGGCCGCCTCCCGCCCCCCACCCAG
>NW_007727319.1:21850-29754 GCF_000696425.1 Galeopterus variegatus | reverse complement strand
AGCCCCGCCCCGCCCTGACTCGGCGGGCGGCGAGGCGGGCGCTAGTGCCGGCCGGTGTCCCGGCCCCGAGCGGGGGTAGCGGTGTCTCCGGACCCGCCCAGAAGCGCTTGTGAAGAAATGTTTGTGAAATACTTGCTATGCCTCAGGCATCCTGCTGGGCAGGGGGGTTACAGGAGTGAACCGGAATGCACTGGGTTCCTCACCTCGTGCTCCTTACGGTCTAGCGAGGGCATTGATCACACGAATGCCAGCAAAGCCGTGGTTGGTGCAAAGGAAGAGAACAAAGGGCTCGGAGAAGGTGGGAGCGAACGTCACCTAGCCAAGGAGGTCTGGGAAGGCGCCTCTGTAGAAGGGATGCAGGCATCGCCTCCTTCCTCCCTTCCCCCACCCATGCACACACAAAAACACACCCACATAGACCAACATACCCATGCACTCCTTAACCTAAACACAACAGAGAGTTTACCGTAAATCTCTCTCTGCCCACCTCTTAGTAGTTACAGGTACCGACGGTGTCGATCAAAGGCCGGAAGAACCACGCTGATCTAATGGGTTCTGCAGATGACAGGCAGCTTGAGATCGGTATGTGGGCTGGTGATACCTCCTAGAGATGTACTCCCAAATATCTAGATTTTCCCACTGTCAAACGGGCCGGCAACATTGCACTCACCATCAGGAACTCTATGCATGGTTGGCATGTGAAATGACACAAAAGCCTAATGTTTAAATGTTAAAAGTTTTCTAGGTTAAATAGCCTACCACTTAAAATTTAAAGCTTTCGGAGTTGATAATTCTTTATTCATTTCGAATATCAGGTGTGTTTATGTGCTAGACATTGGAGATAGCAAGCCAGATAGACCTGTCTTGGTAAAGTACCCAGTCCACTAGAGAAGAGAGACAAGTTAACTGATTACAGTGAAGTGTTGCAAATGGTATTTTATGTTATGTGTAGGATGCCAGGATAGCCCAGAGAAAATCAAATTGGATTGTGAAAGCCTTCTGGGAAATGATGCTTGAGCTGAGTGTTAAAGGACAAGTAGAGATGGAAGAATGGATGGGGTTGGGGAGGAGAGAATGAGAGAGTCCACGCACAGGAGCAGGGCACCCCTATATGAAGGCCTGATGCTTTTAAAGGGCTGGAAGAATTAACATGTGGCCAGACCAAAAAGAATGTGTAGACAGTAGCAGGAGATGGGCCTAGATAGCCAACAGGGACCGTATCCTGAAAGACCTTGTTTGAGACGCTAAGTAATTTTTAACTTGATGTCTAAAAGCTACATGAGCCAATGACTTAATGAGATTTTCTGTTTGGACAAAACTTGGGTGTGGACAGTAGCCTGGAGGCTACTGAGGAAAAGAAGAGCAGGTTGAAAAGACATTACAGAAGTAGAACCTCTCATAGGACCCGAATAACCCACAATCACTTGGAGCCTCCTTACCCTTCACAGATCCAGGTACACTTTAATAGATCTGCAACATAACCAGCGCCAATTTAGACAAGCCCAAGGACAAAATGGCGCTACCCACCTCCTCCCCTCCCCTCCTGAAGCCTCCTGACTTAAACAGAAACCCCTTTTGCTTCGGCAAGGACGCACACCGTTCTCCACCCCATCACATTAGCATAATGACCCTCCTTGATGGTATCAGCCAGCCGCTGGTGCACTATATAAGCTCTACCACCCCCACACCTTTTCAGGGCAGCCCCAGGCTGCCTGCCACTTTGGGGACAGCCAGGAAGATTTTCTTCCTTTAATAAAGCTTGAACCGTACCCGGCATCTCAGCTCACTTTCTTTCACACTTGCCCTCCTCTTCCTAATCTTACTGTGTCAAAATTTTCTGTCCCTATTTCTCTCTGAGCTATCTCTTCAGATCTGTTCAGGCACAGGCAAGCTCTGTTTCTTTTTCCTGCACTTGGTGGTGCTTAGCTAAATTTACCCAAGATAGGAAGCATCACTCACAGCTATCCTTCCCTCACTGGCCCATTACTACCAGGTGGTCCTCCCCGCCGTTTGTAACCCCTAGTCTACTGCACCTCTTTGGGAGTCCAGTCTTACCAAGCCGATCTGTATTCCTCAGCTTCTCTGGGATTCTAGTGAACAAAAATTTACCCATCTTGTTAGAGCTGATGACCAACTAGAAATGGGGATAAGAGGCTGGGATCCTGTATGATGACAATATTCACAAAGAACCCAGGGGAAGAAGCTTGACTGAAAGGGTATTGATTTTGTTAGGACAAGGCTGATCTGAGGTACCTGAGGGACATTTAAGTGGAGGTATCAAGGGGACAATTGGACGTATGGTTTAGAACTCAGAAAAGGAGGCTGAACAGAGATAGAAGCATGTGAATTTTCAATAAGCCCTAGTCATCGAAGCTGTGAGAGCAGATGAGATCACCCAGGTAAAGCGCATAGAGTGGGAAGAGCAGAGTAGGGAATAAACCCAGAGTGAGAGTCCAGAGGGAGCCAATAAAGGGAACTCAGAAAAAGCTACCTGATGGGCCGGCCCGCGGCTCACTCGGGAGAGTGCGGTGCTGATAACACCAAGGCCACGGGTTCGGATCCCATATGGGGATGGCCGGTTTGCTCACTGGGTGAGCGTGGTGCTGACAACACCAAGTCAAGGGTTGAGATCCCCTTACTGGTCATCTTTTAAAAAAAAAAAGAAAGAAAAGAAAAAGAAAAAGCTACCTGAGATTTGATACCAATGAGGAGAAACATACAGGAGAAGCTAAGGTAGGAAAGGACAGCAAACAGAATCAAATGGCGAAGGGAGGACAGGCAAAAGGAAGGGAAGTGCCAATTTGTTTTGTCCACATGGGGCTCAACTGATGACTCACTATTTTATTGTGGAGTGATGAGGGCAGGTAAGAAAACAAAGAGAGTTAAACCAGGTTTATCTTTGCAGGAAGATGCCTTTGAAGGGAAGGAGAAAGGATGGTAATGAGGTTTTTTTGTTTAGTTTGACTTTCAGATAGCAAAGGTGTGAGCAAGTTTACGGGCTTAAAGACAAGACACGATAAAGACGGTGGGGTAGGGGACCAGATCCAAAGCCTTAATAAGCAGGAGTTGGTATTTCTTTCCCTAAGGGGGAAGATGGAAAGATGGGAGCCAGATGGACATAAATACAGAAGAGTAAGTTAAGGTACTCACTATCTTACAGCCTCCATTTTCTTAGTGAAAAAAGAAAGAACTTTCTAAAGTAAGCCCCTCTGGAGAGTGAGCAAGATGTTGAGGTGTGGAGTGTAAGAATAAAGCAGGGTGGGAAAAGCATCCTAAAGCCACCTAGGGATTGTCAGGCAGAAAAATCATATAATTTTTACCAGTAATAAATAGCACCCATATAGAGAACGGCTCACTCAGGAGAGTGCAGTGCTGATAACACCAAGGCCACGGGTTCGGATCCTATATAGGGATGGCCGGTTCGCTCACTGGCTGAGCGTGGTGCTGACAACACCAAACCAAGGGTTGAGATCCCCTTACCCGTCATCTTTAAAAAAAAAAAAAAAAGAAACACACACACACAGCCACATAGCTGTATTCACAAATAAGGTCAGTGCTTGGCTGACATCTAATAAATAGGATTTTTTCAACCAGCATGTACGAAGGATCTAGTTATTATGTTTTTTCAGATTTGTATGAAAGTTAACAGTTCTTAGTTGGGTATGACAAATGAATATTTGTATTTGCCAATACTTGTATGCTTTTTATACCACAAGGAACATTTGCTAAATATCTAGCACTTTTTTCCAGGACAGTTTCAGAGCTTCTCTTCTTAAAAACTACCCAACTTCTATCCAGTTCTCTCTCACCCTGCACTCAGTGGATGGCCTCCCTCCTGCCATGCTTCTCTTCTGAGTGCTTCGAGACCTTCCAAAGATTATTTTCAAGCCCTCCCCTTACAACCAACATGGCCCTACACCTATCACCTCACATTTCCTCCCAGCCCCAAAAGAGGTATCTCTAATCTGTAAAGCTACTCCCTGCACTTGAACTCTGGGTGTAACCTTCTGTCAGTGTCCTCCAGAGCCTCCTGTCCCCCAGCCCCACTTTCCTGCACCCTCCAGACATTGTCAGCCAATCTTTCTGCTCCTGTTGAACTACCTTTTTCTCCCCTTTTGCTGCCTCAAATCTTTTCTGGAATAAGTATAAAATTTTTCATCACGGTATCTTTATTTTGCTGTTTAATACCCACAGATGTGGTGATACCAACAGCCACCAATCCTCTCTTCAGGTATCTTAGCACCAAGTCCCAACCACCCCTCCAAAATATACAAGGTCTGGGTTTTATCTTTACCCCATACCGAAACCATTTACTCAAGTTTATCAAAACTCTCGAGCAAAATTCCATGAAGTTTAATCCCTCTTCTTCTTATTCAACCTGTCTGAAGCATTTAATCCTACTGGACATTTCCATCTCCTAAAAATTCTCTGCAATCTTGGTTTCTACCATCTGCGCTCTCCAACCTCCTGTTGGGATTCTCACTTGCTCCCTTGATTCCCTTGATAAAACCGATCTTCTTCCCCATCCCTAAAGTCCTGGTGGCCCCTCTGCCTCTCTCCATTCATGCTGCTTCCTCCATTGGCTCATCCCTCCCTATGGATCCCAAATACCACTTCAAGTCTTTATTCTAACTGCTGGCAGAATATATTTGTATCTAATTAAAATGATAAAGGCTACCATGAACACATTACGACTGTCTAGGCCTTCTCAGTTTACAAAGTGCTTTCATCATCTCACTTCCTCAGAAAGAGCAAGTACAACCCCAATTTAGTAATTATGGACACCGGAGTTCAGAGACATACTACTAAAGTTCAAACTACTCTTGCACCACAAACTCTTTTCTTACCACTTTTCTCATTTCTGTTAATGGCAGAAAGTACCTCAATTTTCAGGCCAGACACTGATACCAGTTTTAATTCCCTTCTCTCCTTCTCACCCCTTATCTCTGTCACTAAGTGATATCAAGTCACTCTTCCAAGTGCCTTAGGCTTTCCTTCTTTGTTAGGATCTGTCATTTTATATGTCCCCACACAACCTCACTCTTATCAAGTTTATGAGCTGGCTATTGTCACCCAAACTGGGCTTATCTGCTAACACTGGCTATTCCTATTTTTTAGCCATGGGTCATCTTGTACTTTCAGTTCCAAGAAAACTTTCATACTGAAAACACTTTTAGCCTATGAGAAAAGAACGACAGGTTTTCAAGAAATTATCGCATGTTGTTTGTTCACAACATGCAGGTCCACAGTCCTCTAGAACTAGAAGGGTAGCAGGAACTTGCCCTCCTCTCATCATAAGTAAATGAAAACAGCTTATCCAGATTCCCAGGCCAACCAAAGGTGGGGAGGGAGGGAGATCCAGACAGGAAAGCAGATGAGAACTGAGAAAGCTGAGGAGCTAGTGGCTCGAGAAGTCAGAGGCTGAAGATGCAAAGACACAGAGGTAGAGACTCCAAGGAGGCTGAAAAGGCTACAGAGGCTGGGAGGCTGAGGAGGCTGGGGAGGCTAAGGAGGCTGGGAGGCTTGGGAGGCTGGGGAAGCTGGGAGGCTGAGAGGCTGGGGAGGCTGGGAAGGCTGGGAGGCTGTGGAGGCTGGGGAGGCTGAGGCACTGAGACTGCTGAGAGAAGTGGAAGGTGGGGAGCAGTGTCTGGCTGGAAAGGTGGGGTCCTGCACCTCAGTGTGGAGCATACTATAAAGCAAACATATTTCACAGGGCCTAGTTTCTTATACTTTCAGGGTTAGTTTAACTTCTCAAAAGTACATATAAAATGTTGATCTTGCAAAAAACAGGAAAATTTCCCCAGGCTATATAGTCTCTGTTGTAAGATAAAAAATCGTAACATAGCAAGGCTGCTGGTTCAAAGACAGACAAGTTACTGATTGATATGTAAAGATACTGGGAAGCTGTGTAGGGAGAAGGAATGTTTGCTAAGACCAAGCTGTTGTTGGTGGATCACTTAAATTGCCTTATGGAATGTCATCTGGCTTGTTTTACTGAATGTTACCAGCCTATACTGTTAAACTATAACCCCATCTATGTTCTCTTCCTGTAACTTCCTTGTCTGGAGAATAAATGCGGGAAGAGAACCCCAATTCATGGTTAATTTTCCAAATGAAAGGAATGCCTCGCTCTTGAGGGTTCTGGGAGATTAACCACTTTGGAGCTTCTCACTGCTCAGAAGAGGTGGGCTTTGAGTAATCCTTTGCAGCTCCGTCACCCAGGGGAAAAGGGGTGACAGATCAGTGGGAGGCAAAGCAACACTTCAGAGTGAGGTAGATCCAAGAACAAGGGCCAAATGTGCCCTTTCAGATGCCATCAGTCTTGAGCCTACCTGTCTCTTCAGCAATGAATGTAAACAAGAGGCCCCATTTAAACAAGTTTCACATCGCAGCTTCCTGCTTCCTCCAACTCTAATTTCCAAGTACAAATACAGTAGTGATTCTATGTCTACTCTCCTTTATGTTGCAAGTAAATAGCAGGCCGTGCTGTTGTGTCATTCTTTGTAGCCTTTATAATAACCTCGGGGGTACTAATACAGAATATAGAATAATTTACCTTAAATCCTGGCTGTGAAAAGTAAATAATTCTGACAGGTGACCATCAGTTTTCAGGGTGCTAAATTAAAGTCTAAAATCCATATGCAGGAGATCTGGCTATTTTAGGAAGATATTTGAACTGATTGGCAGTTCACCTAGGAGACAGAATTCTACAAGATAATCATTTGGTAAAGTAAAAAAACTTCTCTTCTATGAGTCTGAAAATTCTAAGAAATAGTTTTTGGACTGGACATAAATAAATCAATTTAAGTTCTTGGAAGAGTTTATCCAAAATGTAAGGCAGAGGGGGTTTCCAAATATTTGCTTATTGTTTTCTCCCCCCCACCCCCCCCCAGCTACTTGCTTAAATTGCACATCTACTCATTAAAAGCAAGTTAGTTTGGTTAACTTAGTTGGTTAGAGTACGGTCTTGCTAACACTGAGGTCAAGAGTTTGGATTTCCAGGGCCGGCCCGGTGGCGCACTGCTATAGTGCACCACTTGGGAGCGTGGTGGCGCTCCCGCCGAGGGTTCGGATCCCACATGCAGACCGGTTCCCGCTCACTGGCTGAGCGAGGCGTGGGAGCAACACCGAGGGTTGCGATCCCGTTGCCGGTCCTGGTCCGGTACGGGGGCGACACTGAGGGTTGCGATCCGTTGCCGGACACAGAAAAAGACAAAAAGGAAAAAAAAAAAAAAGAGTTTGGATTTCCATACTGGCCAGCCACCAAAAAAAATAAATAAAGCAAATTAGTGTTTTTTGTTATTGATTCCAGAATTCTGAGCTTCCTCCTGCTGAATTTCTTTCTTTTTTTTTTTTAAAAGATGACCAGTAAGGGGATCTTAACCCTTGACTTGGTGTTGTCAGCACCACACTCTCCTGAGTGAGCCACAGGCTAGCCCCGTCCTGCTGAATTTCAATCCCATCTGGAATGTATATTACACAAGCCAGGGACATAGGAGCAACTGTCCCATGTCATTATACATTATCTCATTATAATTTTATAAATTATATGTACAATAAAGCTGTATTACCTGACTTTGCCTTGACGCATTATAATTTTATAAATTATAAAAACACAATAAAAGCAGGATTATCTGTCATTGCCCTAACAAATTCTAGGAATCAGTGTCTCTGATACCCTCCCAAAATAAATCTTCATGCTAGTTGGCTACTAATACTGAAATTCAACCAGTGTCAACACATTTTGAAGATGTTAGAGTTGTCTCAAAGTCTTTAGATAAGCAGAGTAAGCCAAGGAAAAAATGAATCTTTCCCCCCAAAATTCAAACAATAAGAAGAGTTTCAGAAATTTATGAGAAATCCCTTTTTTTTTTTTTTTTTTTTTTTTTTTTTTTTTTTTTTCT
>NW_007727319.1:20033-21769 GCF_000696425.1 Galeopterus variegatus | reverse complement strand
GGGAGCGCTGCCGCGCTTCCCAAGCGGCGCACTATCCAGTGTGCCACCGGGCCGGCCCGAGAAATCCCTTTTTAAAAAAAAAAATAAAATTTGATTTAAGATACAGGGCTTTTGTGTTTTATGCAGGGAGCATGTTCCTAAAGACCTTATATAATTTAAAACATTAACTCAAAAAAGAGCCTGCCAAGGGCTTTATTTTTTGCTTATCTGCTAAAAAAAGAAATGCCAAGTTGCTATGTTTAAAGGCAGTTTACAATTTACTAAGTCAACCACTTTTAGAATGTGATCCTTGATTTTTTTTAATTTGTAAGGATTTTTATTATCTCAAACTTTACTTACAAAGTATGACTTAATGTAAATATGGTGACTATAGCTAATAACATTATATTGTATACTTTAAAATTGCTAAGAGAGTAGATTTTAAGTGTTCTCACCACAAAAAATAAGTTTGTGAGATAATCATATGTTAATTAGCTTGATTTAGCATTCTGCAATGTATACATACATCAAAATATCATGTTGTACACCATAAGTATACACAATTTTTGTCAATTTAAAACAAACAAATAGAGGGCCGGCCCGTGGCTCACTCGGGAGAGTGCGGTGCTAATAACACCAAGGCCACTGGTTCGNAAAGAAAGAAAAGAAAAAGAAAAAGCTACCTGAGATTTGATACCAATGAGGAGAAACATACAGGAGAAGCTAAGGTAGGAAAGGACAGCAAACAGAATCAAATGGCGAAGGGAGGACAGGCAAAAGGAAGGGAAGTGCCAATTTGTTTTGTCCACATGGGGCTCAACTGATGACTCACTATTTTATTGTGGAGTGATGAGGGCAGGTAAGAAAACAAAGAGAGTTAAACCAGGTTTATCTTTGCAGGAAGATGCCTTTGAAGGGAAGGAGAAAGGATGGTAATGAGGTTTTTTTGTTTAGTTTGACTTTCAGATAGCAAAGGTGTGAGCAAGTTTACGGGCTTAAAGACAAGACACGATAAAGACGGTGGGGTAGGGGACCAGATCCAAAGCCTTAATAAGCAGGAGTTGGTATTTCTTTCCCTAAGGGGGAAGATGGAAAGATGGGAGCCAGATGGACATAAATACAGAAGAGTAAGTTAAGGTACTCACTATCTTACAGCCTCCATTTTCTTAGTGAAAAAAGAAAGAACTTTCTAAAGTAAGCCCCTCTGGAGAGTGAGCAAGATGTTGAGGTGTGGAGTGTAAGAATAAAGCAGGGTGGGAAAAGCATCCTAAAGCCACCTAGGGATTGTCAGGCAGAAAAATCATATAATTTTTACCAGTAATAAATAGCACCCATATAGAGAACTGGAGAAGTTGAATTAGGAGACTTGCTCCAAGGTGTGGTTTTGCTAGGTGAGTACAAGAGAGATACAAGGAAATAAGAAGGTCAAGGGTTCATATCCCCTTATTGGCCAGCCACCAAGAAGAAGGAGGGGGAGGGAGAGGGGGAGGCAGTTGATGGGGAGAGAATAACTGGAATAATGAATACGGGAGTTGGGTCAGAGAGGAAAGTAAATGCAGAAAAGAGAAACGTAGTAGTCAAGAGCTATATGAGGCTGGAAACTGGAGGAGTGAGTGCAGCTTCCGTGATGCAGGATGATAACCACAGCTATGTTTCCAAAGCTTAAGAGTACAGAAATAGACCAGTCCCAGACAATGACAAGGCACCAGTTGTGACTGTGGGATGGGCAACCGAAGTGGAGCGGAAGGGACAGTAAA
>NW_007727319.1:17754-19038 GCF_000696425.1 Galeopterus variegatus | reverse complement strand
GTCCAAGTCTTCAGTGAGATGGAGAAAGAGCTCAAGAGACAAGTAGAATAGAGAGGAGTAAAGCCCGGCAGCATGTGGTTTTAGTTAGGAGGCAGTAATGGTAGCAGGAAGAAAGCCAACCCCACTCCACCCCCGTTCCCAGCCCCGTACTCTCAGGGAGGAAGAAGGAGGTGTACTGTTCACAAAAGGGTTAACAGGAGAGGAGACTTTGTTTACACTGGAAAGCCAAGTCTGGAGCAACATGGAGAGGGTTGGCAGGGAAGGTTCAGTTGCAGGGTTGCGTCTGGAAGAAGAAAATACCAGGGCAAAATGGGAAAGTGACATTAGTACCTTAGCAAGGTAGTGCTGATGGCAAAGTGGACCAGGCTGACCACAAGGTCTGGCTCACAGGAGCATCAGTACAGGCACAACAGGTCCCAAGTGGTGTCCAGGGATAAAGGGCGGCTACTGATTGCTGTCCAGTCAGCAAGCCAGGACCTTCACTCACTCTCAGGCCATCTTCCAAATACGTGTTAGTAAGAAGTAATTTTGTGCCTCAACAAAGCTCAGCCCTGGGGTAGCAGGTGATGCAGGTGATGGAAGCAACTGATAGCCCATGCAGACTGCCCAACCTCAGGCCCTCTGTCCAGAGAGGAGAGGGGGCAGAGGAAAGCATGTCAGCCCAGGGCTTCCAACCTCTGAAAAGCAGAGCCCTGGGTAAAAGCTAGCAGGACAATTAGGTCTGAGTTGGGTATGGAAAAAAACAGAACACAAACTTTAGCATCTTTAAAAGAAACACACACAGGCCGGCCCGTGGCTCACTCAGGAGAGTGCAGTGCTGATAACACCAAGGCCACGGGTTCGNCAAGGGTTAAGATCCCCTTACCGGTCATCTTTTAAAAAAAAATAAAATAAAATAAAAAAATAAATAAATAAATAAAACAAATAAATAGAAAGTATGACATATCTTCATAATTCTCTAATTCAAATTTAAATAATAAAAAAATTAAATATTATTACACTACATAGAACACTAGAGGAGTTAACAGAAAAGGAAAATAAACTGGAGAATACTCATTAAAATAATCTGGCTTAGACAAAATAAAAATTAAAAAAAATAATAATTAAATAATCTGGCTTAGCTAGCAAATATAATTTTTATTTCATAATATTTGCAGCACATATAACAAAGAGCCAATATCCCTAATAATATAGAAAGAATTCTTACAAATCATAACATAAATCCTCCTGTCTTCCTATGGAAGCTTTGTTAATATCCACTTTACTCCATTTAAAAAAAAAAAA
>NW_007727319.1:0-17724 GCF_000696425.1 Galeopterus variegatus | reverse complement strand
AAAAAAAAAAAAGATAAGATAAACTATATTTTTAAATGGACAAAAAAATGAACAAGTGTTTCACAGAAGAAATACAATCTATAAACATGTAAATATGCTTGACATAGCAATAATTAAAGAAATTCAAATGAAAGCAATGATTACATGTTATTTTTATCCTATTGGATTAGCAAAGGTGAAAAAGATAAATAGCCATTGTTATTATAGTTAGGGAAAGACTTTAATCTCTATTAACATGGGTGTAAATTATTACAAATCTCCAAAAGAGGGTGATTTGGCAACCTATATGAGAACCAGAAATTTCAATTCCTGGAATTTGCCCTAAGGAAATAAATCCATGCAGGTGACCGAAAGCATAGAGGCATCCTTTACAGGATCCGGGATGTGGCTGCCTTAGGCATCCACGCAGACTGATTCAGGTTTCATCCTTCACCAGCTAGAACTCAACAGACAACTCTGCTCCTTTAGTACCTTCCACCAGAAATACAGGCACAGTGAGGACCTGGGGATTTTTGCAGTTGTACTGAGGTGAGCAGGAATACAGGCAGGACGTCACATCTCTGGATGGCATTGCACTGGAAAATCCTCCAAAGATCTGCCTCTTCACTTGAGTTTTCAACTCTCCTCTGATCCACCCTCAGGCTCCTCCCTGATCCCTTATTATTCAGTAAACCTGGTGACCAGTCTTGAAAAGCCAGCCCCCGTGGCTGGCATTTACCCTATAGGCAGGGCTTATTGGACCATTCTCTGCCTAGGACATAGGATTTCTCATATTAATCACTAAGAGCATTAAAAATGCCTTCCTGTTATTACATTTGTAATAGTGAAAAAGGCCACAAGTATAAAAGTACAGTATAAGGGATTAGATAAATTATGATATATTCATACAATGAACTAGATTTTGAGAAGAATGAGTTGGAGGGCCGGCCCATGGCTCACTTGGGAGAGCGTGGTGCTGACAACACCAAGTCAAGGGTTAAGATCCCTTTACTGGTCATCTTTAAAAAAAAGAAGAATGAGTTGGGTCCATTTTGAAAATGTTTAGCAAGAATAGCAACAAAAAATAAGCATACAGTTTCCCAAAGTCACTGTTATTAAGAATAAAAGTAATTATTCTGACAGAACCTACTACATTTTGCTCACAGTGAACATACAGTAAAATTCAAGAAACTGAAAAAAAAATTAAGTATTGTGATATGTGTTTTTTTGTTTGGTGGGTTGGGTTTTTTTTTTTTTTTTGGCTGGTCAGTATAGGGATTGAACCCTGGAACTTGGTGCTATCAGCACCATGCGTGATATGTGTATTTTAAAGAATACTGTCATTTCATTTTATACTTACACTGGATATTACAGGGGAAAAGTCATGTTTTAAAAATATGAAAGTTTCAGTGATATCATCTCCTAATTTTAAAATGGAATGATGTCTAAGAGGTGTAGCTAAAGGGAAAAGACTTGCAGAACAGTACATATGCCATGATCACTTGTCCATTCTTTTTGTTTTGTTTTGTTTTGTTGGCAGCTGGTCAGCGTGGGGACCCAAACCTTTGACCTTGGTGTTGTAACACCATACTCTAAACAAGTGAGCTAACTGGTCAGCCCTACACTGTCAGTTTTGAGCATTGAAGTACCCCAAAGGCCTTGAGCAATACAGGGAACAAAGGAAGTACCCAAATATTTGTTGAATGGATGAATGTTTGTAAAGAGAAAGAAATGGGAGGCCTAGAATCTTGTCTCCTGTGTTCTCTGCAGTCTCCAGCAGCTGGGAAGTTGCCTGGTGGCCCATAGTTTGTTTTTTAAAAATATACAATTGTTTACAGCAACTAACCCCGAGGGGAGAGACACTGAAGGAAGAAAGAAAAGAGGCCACTTTTTACTTTACCTTTTACTTTAAAAATTCTATATTATTTATCTTTACTTACAAGCTTATGAATGTCATAAAATATAAATACTACATGCTTGCTCCTTCCAGCTTTTTTGTCTGAATTTCTTCCCCACTCACCTCTAAGTGTCCAAATTGAGTTCTTCCAGACCCAGCGTAAGTTTTCCTTCTTCTTAACTTTAATGGAATTTAATGATCCCCTGCTCTTGCAAAATGTAGTAACAGCAGCAGTCTTTGCCAGCAGTTTGGCTCATCACTTGCTTTTTTTCTCACAGTTTGGATAATGCCGTATTTCTGGGCCCCTAACCCCTCTCCTACAGCATCTCAATAGCCTTTTCCTTCCCCCACTTCCCCAACTCCATGCCAATTCCCTGTCTTGGTCCTTGTCTACCTTGTCCCTCAGGCCTTCCAGAGACAGTAATCCTAGCTCTGAATCCCATCCCCTCCTGCTTTCATTTCAGTCCTCCCTGATGCCCACCTATTGCTGGTACCAGGTGTCAGGAGGTTCACCCCCACCCCCCGGGCTGGGCTCCCCCACGTAGCCTCCTCATGGTGGGCTCTGGGTTCTCAGGCCAATGGAACATCAATTATTTCATTTCTGAGTCCTCTACACCTCAACCAAATGAATTAAACTTATGCTATATCCCAGCTGTGTGGATGATAGCAACTCAGAGATGGGCATGCAGGGCCTCCGTTAAAAGAAGGCACAGTCTAGTGAAGAAAACAGTTCAGTAGAAGCAGTGATTTTTCCTGCTTGGGATGTCTGGGTGTTGGGAAGTCCTGCTACAAAAGAAGACATTTGACCCGGCCCTTGAAGGGTGTGTATGATTCCCCTGCTTGGGTCGGACATGGAGAGCAGAGGGCCTTGTGGAGACTTTTCAAACAGAGGAAAATGCATGAGCCAGAGGCATCAAGGACAACAAAGGCCCCAGAGTCTTCAGAATAGCAAGCACACAGGTTCAGTTAAAGACTGAGTTTTCACTCTGTTTTTCCAATTACGAAATGTTTAATGTTTTCCCACTTCCAGATAAGAGAAGAGAACACTTTGAAGAATGGAACAGAGCTTGGCCATGTTCTCTTGCAAATTCTTACTAGGAACAAACCCTAACTTTTGAAAGTAGATCCTTTTTTGGAGATATCCCAAGTCAATTAGAGATTAATCTGGTGATTCATGTAAGTTACCAAACTGGTTTATGCTCTATGGAATGAGTAAAAAAAATGACAAAGTCATGAAACTGATCTTGGCCCATGTAGGGACTCTGAAGGCAATTGCAAAAGTTAGTGACCAAGCCAGAAATATGGGAATTATTCTCAACTTCTCCCTCAGCTGCTTGCTGCCTTCACCTTAGATTACTGACCAAGTGCTGTAATAATTTCCCTAACCATTGAACAGCTCCACTGTCCTGGCCACCTTTCTCCTTTCCTTCCCAGTCCCTATCTTAGGTTAACCATTGGTTCTCGCCTGGATGAACCAAAGGTACAGCATGACTAATATGTGTTTTGGTTGGGTGGAGGGTAGGGGTAACTAGGTTGTTGTTTTCTATCTTGCTGAAAAGTGTTCAGTTGTTATGCTCTTGCACAGTACATGGAACTGTGGCCTGTGTTTCACCACGTATATGTACGGTTCATGTATTGCATAGTTCTGAGAGTTCCCAATGTTTTTTCCAACTCCCTCTAGGGATTGGGGAGAGGGTGCCTATTCCCCTGGGTACCTCCCATGGTGCCCCCAAACCCATGCTGCGTGGATGAGCTGCATTAGCCTCATACATCATCTTCCTGTCTTGTCCCCTGACCCAATCCTTCCTTGCTACTGCTGGAGTGAACTTCCAAGAATCTCCCCACAACTTTTCATCACCTCAGCAAGACAGGCAAGGTTCTTCATGGTTCTTCTCTCTCCCACACACCCTGAACTATTGCTGCTCTCTGTGGAAAGCACTCTTGCTCACTCCCCTGTACGTACATAAAACAACTATTATTCCCTCTGCTGGCAAGCACCTGAGTCCCTACTCCTGCTCCCCCTGGTGAATTCCAGCTCATCTTTTAAGGATCTGCTCCACTGTCTCCTCCTGAAGGCCCCAAGCAGCCCTCCCCGCCGAATAAGGACACAGACCCAAGCACACCCTCCCCTAGTGCACCTGCTACCTGCACTGTCACTGTCTACCCAGGGGCTGCACCCACCATTCAGTAAGCTCCTGGAAGACAAGCCCTAGATCTTCTCACCTGTATGTCCCGAGCCATGCCAAGGACAAAATACATTCCCAAAAAATGTTTGCTGAAAGAGTATATAAAAAAGTGAAAAGCTCTAAAAATGTTTAGCAAGAATAGCAACAAAAAATAAGCATACAGTTTCCCAAAGTCACTGTTATTAAGAATAAAAGTAATTATTCTGACAGCACCTACCACATTTTGCTCACAGTGAACATACAGTAAAATTCAAGAAACTGAAAAAAAAAATTAAGTATTGTGATATGTGTTTTTTTGTATGGTGGGTTGGGTTTTTTGTTTGGTTTTTTTTTTTTTTTTTTTTTTTTTTTTTGGGGGGGGGNGGGATTGAACCCTGGAACTTGGTGCTATCAGCACCATGCGTGATATGT
Organism: Galeopterus variegatus; assembly: GCF_000696425.1. Taxonomy (NCBI): domain Eukaryota; kingdom Metazoa; phylum Chordata; class Mammalia; order Dermoptera; family Cynocephalidae; genus Galeopterus; species Galeopterus variegatus. The sequence continues at coordinate 13,251 of NW_007727319.1, read as the reverse complement.
GTATTTTAAAGAATACTGTCATTTCATTTTATACTTACACTGGATATTACAGGGGAAAAGTCGTGTTTTAAAAATATGAAAGTTTCAGTGATATCATCTCCTAATTTTAAAAAGATTAAAAATGTGTCATATTTAAACACCTAATAGTCAAGACTAGTTAAGCTAGAAATTATTCATCACCTTTATCTTTGAATTTCACCTAGAATAAAGATAGAAATCAAAAGGTATGAAAATCACATGACTAGCAAGGAGTTGTTTATTTAAAAAAAAAAAAGCGAGTATCTGATTTCATGATATCATTCTAAGTACTTGATAGGATATTCATCAAACCAGCAAACAAAAGATTCTCGCCTTCCCTGTGCCTTCTCAGTTGGCTTTTTCCTTCTTGGTTCTCAGGTCGGCCCTGCTCATTTCATGAACCTTGGCAGTGTGCAGGGCAGGCTCTGTGTGAGTGAGACCCGCCCGACCCTGAAGAGGCTCAGTCTAGGAGACGCTTCTTGGATGTAACTGCTCTGAAGAAGGCTCATTTGGGGGTCATCAGAGCACAGAAGGGAGGCACTGAGCCCAGCAAGGAGTGCCACCAATTCCCCTAGGGGCTATTCTGTCACTTTAGTTCATCAGCAGGCTGCCCTTGACTTACATACTTATTTCCATAGAACTCTCATTTTTCAAATATAAATCGATGCCCCCAAACAACCTTTTATGAACAGAATTCAGCTCTCTTCCCCAACTTGACCAACTTCAATGTCCTGGTACCTCGCATTCCTATAAGAAAATCTGGCCACCTCCTTAGTATGATTTGCTCATTCCCAACTCAGTGCCTCTATATATTCCATCCCCTAGAAAGCTTCTCCCTCAGGCATCCAATTTATTCTCCTCCTTTAAAACAGTAGTTCTCATCCAGGGGTGATTCTGCCCGCTGAGGAATATTTGGCAATATCTGGAGGCATTTTTGATTGTCAGAACTGGGAGTTGCTACATCTAGTGGGTAGAGGCCAGGGATGCTGCTAAATATCCTACAGGGTATGGGACAGCCCCAACACAAAGAATTATCTGGCCCAAAAATGTCAATGGTACCCAGACTGAGAAACCATGCTTTAAGCTGAGCTTAGTTTCATCTACTTGGATTAGGAAATATTCCCAAATTAACTATACCCAACTTTGATCATGCCTTTGCTATGCGTCACCCCAGAATGTACAGAGTGCTGTAAAATAGCTTGTGTATGAGTACAGATGCTCTTTGACTTATGGTGGGGTTACATCCTGATAAACCCATCATAAGTTGAAAATATAATTAAGTTGAAATGCATTTAATACCTCAGTAAACCCATACTAAAATTGAAAAATTGTCGTCGAACCATTGTAAATTGGAGACCATCTGTATAAGATCACAGAGTCTTAGGATCAGATAGGACTTTAAAAGGCTAACCACTTTCTTGTCAACATTGCTTTGTAAAGATCTGTTGCATGTGGGAAAGTTGTCTTTCCTCAACTAGATTAATAAGCAATTCTGTTCAATCCTTTTATATTCATGTAGTTCATGAACATTTATTGAGCACCTACTATGTACTAAGCACTATCCTAGGCACTGGGGATATAATGATAAATATGTATCACCCCTGTTCTCGTGGATCTTAAGTATAGTGGGAGAGACATATTTTTAAAAAACCAATCACACAATTTCTGTTGTGATAAATGCTTTAACAGGATGAATATAGTTTACCTGAGAACGGGGGCACCTAATTTAATCTGGGACATCAGGTAAGGCTTCCTTGAGGATGGGACATTAAGCACATATTAAGCATTCAGTCAATATTTGTTGAACAAATAAAGGTGAAGCCTGAGAATAAATAGAAGTTATCCAGTAAGGTGTGCAGAGGCAGAAGGGTAAGGAGGGGACAGGAGGACAGTCATGTGGCCTTGATGGGTTTGAGGTGCCTAGGATCCATGTACATGTCTGGAACCCAGAAAAGGAGTCTGGAACCAAGCCCAAGGAACTCCATTTCCAATAGAGAAGTCAGGAAGAGCAGGAAAAACCAACAAGAAACTAACAGGGAGAGGCCAGAGATATAAGCAGAAGACAAGGAAAGCATGTGCCATAGATGGAAGCTGTTCAAGAAGAGAGGCCAGCCAGCTTGCCAGACTGACTGCAGAAGCTCATCCTCCCACCACCCACACCTCCTAAGAGTTGGGGAGTCAGCAGCCTCGACTGATACAGGCATCCTGTAGTGAGAACAAAGTCACTATTTCTATATTTTGAGATAGCATAAAATCTTTCTTCCTGATGTATTTTCTACTTCAAAGTTAACCACACTGATCTGAGTATCAATCAGTTAGATATTGTGGGTGTTTTAATTTATGACACTCAAATTTGTCATGCTCATTCTAAAATATAAACTCTACCTAGCTTTAGATTCCTTTTAGGCCTTGTTGTCACAATATTCTACCAGTTCGGAGTGTCAATAAGAAGGAGCTTGGAGCTAGCATTTCAGTGGCTTAGTAAAGAAAAGATGCATCTGTCAACATGCCATTTGATCTTGATTATTTGTGCCAGCGAGAGGTAGGAGTAGCATGAATAAAATTAGTGGAATCTAATACTTTAAGTTCAACCTTTTTTTTCCTGACTAAATACTTAACTTTTTTAAAATTACTAAATAGCAGCAAATCTTATAACAATCTTGTTCTTGGTGTCCTTTCACCCTGGTTTGGAAGGGGTGAATCTGCTGAAAACCATAGAAAGGGCCGAAAAAGAATAAGGTGCCCAGATAACCTAGAAATATATCAATCCATTCCTCAATAATGTTTACTATAGCTACCTCTTATTGTTTCAGATTAGACCCCCAAAAAGCACTTTAATTTCTGATTCGTTTAGAGTGAATTTTCTTTGAGCATTTACCCAATACAAGACACATGCTAGAATTATGAGATGAGAAAGATATTGTCTTGCCCTCAGGGGATTTCAACCCTACCAGTGAGACAAGAAGCTAAAAGGCTGAATGCAATAGTTCTAACAGAGTCACAAGCAAAATAGTGAACACACCTAGGAGGGAGGGAGTTATTCCAACTTGTGTGGCAACTGCAATAGGAAGAGCAGGAAAAGGACCTTTCAGTTATTCTATGAGCCTGAGGTAAGACTTGTGATCAACTTGGCTGAAACACGTAGGTGCATGAGGCAAATGTTCAAAGAGTGGGTAGGGGGCTGGAGGGTTAGCTCAGTTGGTTAGAGCACAGTGTTATAACACCAAGGTCAAAGGTTTGGGTCCCTGTACTGGCCAGCCACCAAAGAGTAGATAGGAAAATCTGTAGGGCTGAAAACATGGAGGGCCTTAAGAGTTTGGATTGTATTTTTCATGAAAATGGGGAAGATTTATGAGAAATGAAGTTCCAAGGTTAGCTTTATGAGTTAGAAATAAAAGCAATGTAAAGAATGGATTAAGATAAGAGAGACTAGAGGAGAAAACCCCATTAGGAAGTTATTAAAATGATACAGTTCAGGACTGCCCAGTACATTCCGAGGAACACTGGTATTCCTCAGAAGAAAAGGGCCAGAGAGGTCTTCTTGAGAGTTATAATGCACATTACCATATTAACTTTCTCTTGGAAGTCCTGCAGTAAAAATATAACTTTGCTTGACCCAATGCATCCCAAACTTGTTTGACCAAAGCATCTTTGTTGTTGTTTTTGTTGTTGTTGTAGACTACCTATTAATACTGGCCAGGACATTAAGATTAAATGGGGCATAATTTGTGGAATGAGGTTCAGGTAATAGATGATGAGATTCTGAAATAGGACATAAGATAAAGCAATGTATGGTATTTAAAATCTTGAAATGTTGCCAATATAACAATTTCCTCAGTTCAATCATTTCTCTTAATATTCTGTACATAGGAAAAGCCAAAGGTGAGAACTTTAGGGCCACTTCAGGCACTGGAACTAGTAGGTACTGCTGGGTGGGTGAGAGAGTGACATGAGAGGCTGAGGACAAGAGAATTGGTTGAAAGGATGTATAAGGAGCTCTCTGACACCAGGTCCTACCACTACCTTGGAAAGCTAGGTGACTTTTGCTTTCTCCCAACCTTATAGGAAACAGGAAATTTAATCTCTGGAAATATTGAACCAGAGAAATTCTAGGCTTGGAATACTAGGTACAGCACAGAGTGGGGCATTGAGTGAAAAGAGAGGGATTAAACAAAATTTCTGATCCTAAATAGTAGACCCTTAAGCCCTTCCACCACAGTAAAACTCACCAACCAACAAGCCCCATTCAGACATACAGAATTTCCAGTCGGCTTAGTGCTTCATCCTTCAGTATGAATGAACAGTCAAGGATCACTAGATGTATGTGGGAAGCTTCCTACATGAAAGTCAGACACCCAAACAACGAAAGAAAGAACTCAAAGCAGAAGAAGACTTTGTACCTATATCTCAGAGTCATGAAAGAAATAACATTCAAAAAACAGGAAGAGGATGTTATAAAAGTAACAATCAGGAAAAAAAAAAGATATCCATGTATTGAATGAACAAAAGAGCCTAAATAAAAATCAATATAAGTATACTAGAAGACGAAGTTGAGGAAATCTCTCAGAAAAGACAAAATGACAGAGTTGAACAAGATCTGGTCCTGGCTAGAATAAAGTAAACAGATGGAAAAAAATACCGTTTGATTTTCTTAAGAAAACATAAAAGAATAAGGATAAATTCATAAGATCCTACATCCAACAAATAAGAGATGCTAAAAGAGAACACAGCCTAATGGGAAAGAAATTTTAAGGGAAACACTTCTACAACTGAAGATCCAGATTGGAGAGGTCACCTGAGTGACCCATTCTACGGATTTAAAAGAAAAAAGTTAAAAACACACTGTGAAATTTCAGAACATCAAGGAAAAAAAGAGAAGGGAAGTAGAATACAGGTCCTGTCTTAGGTTAGGTATTCCCAGAAGCACATCTAGATTCTAGGATTTGAGTACAAGTAGTTTATTTGTTTTTGTTTTTGTTTTGTTTTTTTCTCCAAATTCCTGGTTTAATAAGGACTTGCTTATTTTGAGGGAAAAGGTCCCAAACATCAGGCTGTTCACAAAAATAACCCACAGTATCAACTTTAGAAAACAAATCTTAAGACTATTACACTAATTATTTTTCTAGAGGATGCATTTGACATGCCAATTCTCATTCACAAAAATACATTGTTACATTTGTTTTGAACAGCCCCACACAGCACTCCTATGTGGGGTATAACACACATACTTCTAACTCAAAGCTGCTCTCAGGTGCTACTCAACTAAATGAGATTGCTTTTGCAGTTAGGGAAGCAACTACTGAACTCTTGAATGAATGGAAAGAACTGTGCTCCCTGCATAACAAGAGATTATTTTGGAGACAGCTGATAAAAACCATACATCCTTTTTATTGTTAAGTCATAAAGAGGTATCAAAATTAAAAGCAAAAATTACAGGGCAAGACTTAACAAAACTACTAGGAGCATCAAAGGAAGTGAAAATGGTACTAGGCGCAGGGCAATATGAATTAATGAACATGGGAAGGACAAGGATGGGGAGAACAGTGAGCATGTGCTGAAGATACTAGGGGAGAGGATCTGGTGAAAAATTTGATCTTAGACAAGCGCCTAGGTAAAGAATAATGGGATAAGATTTCTAAACCCCACTATGTGCTTAAGAGTCATCCTCGCCATTGGCGCTGTCTCTGTCATCCTCTCCTTCCTCAGCCTCTTTTTCATCATCCTTGATCAACTCCAGCATGGTTTTCACCTGGTCATCCCCCCGATCTTCATTATCATCATCATCCAGTAGGTCCCCCTCCTCAGCAGAGTCATCTGCACCCCCCTCAGACTCCATCTTCACATTAGTCTCATCTTTCTTCAGGGAGATGCTGCTCTGCTCCTCTTCTGACTTATCATTCTTCACCTCTACTCCTTGTTTGCTCTGTTCCTTTTCAATTTTTTCCAGGCTTTCCAGTAGAGAATCCACTTTTTGCTTTATCTGGGTCAATTCCTTCTTAATGGCCTGAAGGTCATCTCCTTTCAACTTTCCAGATTTGGAAGATCCACGCTGTCCACTCTTAGAATTGAAGCCACTTTTTCCCCTTCGTGAGGTATTTCCTGATGCACGCTGTCGTTTCGAAGGGACTACAGCCCGAGCAATAGGAGGAGGAGGAGAAACACGTGCTGGATAACTGTACATCCTGTCATAATAATCCCGTTGAAAGTCATAGTCCAAGTCAAAAGAGGAGCCGTACATCTCCACTGCAGATCGTTTCACACCTGCTTTTCCTCGGTTCACTTTTGGCTCTGCAGCCAGATTAACATCTAAAACCTGGCCAGCAATCATTCTGCCATCCTCTCCTGCTACAGCTGCCCGGGCATTTCTCTCATTAACATACTGAACGAAGGCAAAGCCCTTATGAACAGAGCAACCCACAATTTTGCCATACTTCGAGAAGATTGCCTCCACATCAGACTTCTTGACCACTAGAGTGTTGAGATTCCCAATGAATACACGGGAGTTCATGGAGCGAGGATCTGTCTTGTTGGTAACATTACTAGCCATTGTGTTTGATGATAAGGTTCTTCACACAAAGTGTAGCTGAAGATCAAAAAAATCTCACAGGAAGGTGAAGGGAGAAGAGATTTGATTCTGAATCTCCTGCTCCCGGGTTCTAGTAGACAAGCTGACCGCTGCTTGAAGTCCGCAGCGCTGCAACGACCGCTCAGCCTTCGTCTCTTCACAAAATCTACAAGTAGTTTATTTGGGAGGCAAACTGAAAGGAATATTAATAAAGTGGTAAGTGAAATAGGGGAAGAAAAGAAGGTTAATGTGCAGGTTACATATGTGGGCAACTAGGGCTCAGTCCCAGGAGGGATTTTTTGGGAGACAGTGTAGAACACACCTCAGAGTTGCCCCACCCAAGGGATATTAACCACCAAGTTCTTTCCTTATTGGTCGAGGGCTACTCTGAAGGCATTAAACTGCCTGGCACTTCAGCTTGCAATGTGCATGAGCTGCACAGACACCCAGGGCTAGACAGAGCCCTTGGCAGAGCTTCAGGGGCACTTACGGTAAGAAGCCCTGGCATGCAGGAAATGAGGACTGTGGAGGGGTTATGGACAGGCGCTGACAGCATCTACTTTTGTCACACACAAAGAAAAGGAATCAAAATGGCATCAGACTTCTGATAGCAACCCTGATGCTATCAGGGAGCAATGCCTTCAAAATTCTTAGTGACAATTATTTTTCACCCATAATTCTTAACTGGTCAAACTACCAACTAAATTTGATAAAAGAATAAACTCACCTTCACATGTAAGATCCCATACATCCTTACTCAGAGCAGGTATTGGAGGATGTACTCCAGGGGGGAAAAAATGAGGGCTTTAGCCAAAAAATGAGGAAGATATATGGAATCCAAGAAATAAGAGCCAATTTGGACAGAGATAAAAAGAATTCTGCTTATCATGGCAAAAGGAAAGTCCCAGAACGGCAAGTGAGTAGCAGAGCTAGAGAGAGACTGGAGTAAAGATGAGGCCTCCAGGAGAGACCTTTTCTGGGAGAGAAAACATGGAAGGGAGATGATCTGATAGAAAGATTCATTGAGAGGCAGCTGGAGGATGTGGAAAAACATGTTTAAATGTTCAAGAAAATTAAGCAAATTAGAGCAAAGGCAATTTTTAACTCCAGGAAAAACAAAATGTATAAGAAAGGAATTGTAACCATCTTACGCTGCTTAGTTCATCACAATAAGGCTATCACTGATTTTAAAAAGAAATCCTGTGCCATATTCATATTGGGAAGAGGCAAGGTATAAGAGAACTCCAGGTTCTTGTTGACCATAATAGAAAGTAAACATTAGTATCTAAAGTTGATAAATCAAGAATCGGCAGTATAAGTATATTGTTTAGGTAGAAGAGAATACCAGAAAAAGCAACTATATTGGAAGTAGGTGCCTCTGAGCAGCAGGATCATGGCTAGGGTAAGGAAATGCTGTTTTTGCTGCTTTTTAGTACTATTTTATTTTTTAAACTGTTTATATATTAACTTGATAAAAATTAAAACTTTTTAAAAGTTAAGATAGTTGTGGTGATAAAGAGCAAAGTTTTTTGCATTACCTAAAACATGAAAGTCATTCTTTTATTCAGGACATTGGGGAAGGGCACATATCACGCGATCTGAAGCATTTATGAAATATTCTCTAGGAATCTCCAGGTAAAAGCTACTGAAGGCACGTGGTATATTTTGATAAACTGCGGTCTTCCCTAGGAGTTATTTATTATATCGTTGTATAGTAGAAAGCTGCCTTGGTAACTGATGTATTATGGTTATATTGTGGGTGTAAATGGTTAATAAGCAGGGACCGCTACATTTGATTCAATAAAGTAACTTTGAAACAGAAGCTGAATTCTTAAAAGCTGAAGTTAGGGCTGGCCCGTGGCTCACTTGGGAGAGTGCGGTACTGATAGCTCCAGGGCCACGGGTTCAGATCCCTTTATAGGGAAAGCCGGTTAGCTCACTTGAGAGAGCGTGGTGCTGACAACACAAAGTCAAGGGTTAAGATCCCCTTACTGGTCATAAATAATAAATAAACAAAAAAGCTGAAGTTATTTTATAAAGCAGCTTACTCAGTAAAAGGAGAAAGGAGACCACTCTAGCAGTAGTACCTAGAGCCCTGCAAAAGCTGGCACATGCGTCGGAATCCTGGGGAACGAAGCCCAAAAACCCAGGAAAAAGTGAGAGACTTAGGAAAAGCGACTTATCCTGAGAGCCTTTAAAGTAATTCGTGTTGGTTACTCCTACGTCAACACAGAGGGACTACACACCAATGAAGGTAGTCTAAGGGGCTAAAATTTTATTTAAATACAAGACTGCTTCGTTTAGACTCTGTGAGTGCCAAGTTGAGAAATCCATGACTGTTGTGTAACTGTTTGCATTCTACTTAAGGATGTTCCGGGGGAGCATCATCACACTTTCCCATTGCAGCTTACAAAGAGGAAGCTTTGCTGCAACACCTCCACAGCTGAAGGAGAGGCCTTGCTTTTAAAGGCCCCAGGTATTCTGCAAGAAGCTCTGAGAGTGACATAAGGTTCTGCGTGAAGACTCAAGTTAGCCGATTTTGACACGTATGCAAATGACCGCCCCCGCCATTCGTCGCCAATCAAACAGCAACACGAATCAAAAACGCTTTTACAGCCCGTGGGATTCTGAAGACATGCTGGTCAGGCGACAGGTGGCGCTCGCTACCCCCATCTTAGATCTGTGGAAAGAGTTGCAGATTGGTAAAAGCTTGGGAGTGAGCAACCCCGATGACTCAACCGTGAATTCACTCAACATTGTGTGCCGGGAACTGGCAGGACAAAGGGAATCTCTCCAAGGTCCGGCTCTCAGCAAATTCACAGCCCAGATACGTGAAAAGATGATCGTGGACAATTTCATAAGCATAAGCAAGCAGCTCGCGCTCGCAGCGCTCAGCTTCGTCACACCGCTCGGCCCTTTGTCATTGGATCCTGCTTTATTGTAATGTGAGCATTGTTTGCTTTTTGGTGGCTGGCCGGTACCAGATCACCGGTGACCTTGGTGTTATAAGGCTGTGCTCTAACCAACTATGCTAACCGGCCAGCCCTAAGGTGAGCATTGATTAAAAAAGTAAAAATTTGGTGGGACTGAGAAAGTTAAATATCTGCCCTGCCATTGCCCAGACTAGTATAAAGACACAGATAAAGGCAGCTACAAAATTAACAAGAATGTCTCTCCCTATGACACATTCCAGCTGTAAAGTATCAACACAACCTTCTTCTTTGAACGACCACTGCTTTCTTACTCACTGAAAACCTTTGTTCCCTAAAATTAAGGATTATAAGAAACTTTTCTGTTTGGAATTATACCAAATAGGAATAAAACGTTCCACTTTTGCTTGTAGAATCCAAGTCACTTTGACACAGAGAAGCAGCCTAATTTACAAACCAGATGCAAAGCTGCCAAAAAGGGGGTGTGGACACAACATTCCACGTCTGAATTTTGTAATTTCCAAGAAAACAACACTCTGAGGCCACTTTTGCACTTCAGATCTGACACTGACCCTTTTACATGAGCCCTGTTTTGCTTTGAGCCTGTAAAATACTGGTTCATTTAAATTTTATATCCACCCTTCCCCAAATCCTATATTAACTCTATCCTTTGTTTGGTCCTCTGGTCTCTCTCATTGCAGTGGGTTATTAAACCTGACTTTGTCAGATTACAGGTCTGTCCCTGGTTGGGCTAGGACAGCATCATAAACTATGAGAACCCTGTTCACCTCCAAAATGCTATCACAAAAAATCTATACAGTATAGTGTTTGAAATATGACTATACATTTGTGGCAGAGAAAAACATTTAGCAAATTAGTACCTGACATTCAATTTCTTAGTAAAACTAGTCATTCATTACCTTGAAATTTGATTCAATGCTTGAATTACAATTATTAAAATATGAAAATAGCATCTTAAGAACCTTAAAATCTGCTATGAAAGATGAAATATGTGGAAAATTTGCATTCAGAAGAAAAAAATTCTCAAGAAGAGTTTAATCAAAGAGAGTTAACAACCTCACAGGGCTAAATTCCTAACCAATTCACACTAATCTTCAAACATTACCTCTTCTAGAGAGCTGTCCTTAACCCTTCCTCTTCTATACTCTGGTGGCACCTGGTGTTATATTTGTGCCATGGCACACACCACCACAATATTGTGATTGTTGGTTTACCTGTTTCTCCCATTCATCTGGACTCATTGAGAGCAGGGCACCTGTCATTGATCTGTACCTCACACCTGGCACATAGGACAAGCTCAATTAATGTTCAATAGATGAACCAATGAGTGAAGGGGAGATTGGGAGCAAGGAAACCATTTGGCAAGTGGTCATAATAGTCCAGAGGGATGAAAATGACCTGTACTCAGTGTGACTAGACGGAAAAAGTAGATGAGTATGGGACATTTGGAAGAAGAAAAAAAAAGACTTGTGGAAGTAGGAAACGAAGAATAAGGAATTAATTTTTTTTTTAATTTTAAACTTACACAGGAAATGGATACTACAATTGACATAAAGGAAACCTATAGTAACCAGTTTTTTCAGTTGTAGATAAACAGATTTTGAGATGTCCTAGAAAAATCCAATACCCTTTCGACATTCGGAATTAGAGTGAAGGCTCAAAACAGACTCAGGAGTCATTGGCATTGAGGATGAAACTATTTTTAAAAAGTGGTTAAACTCTCCGAGGAAGAGGCTGTGCATTGAGTACAAGGTTGAAGGACTGAAACTTGGAAAATGCAAAGGTCTAGAGGAAAAGAGAAGGAAAGAAAAGGCTGCAAAGAAGAGTGTGTTCCTAGAGTGACAGAGCTTTGCAATATCCCAGACACCAACGGAGAAGCACTGCCTTCTCGTGAGAGGAGGAAAACCCAAGAGAAACCCCTGAAAAACTATTAGAAATCAAAGTTCAGCAAGGTGGTGAGTTATAAAGTATAGCAATCATTTACAACAATGACTTTCCTCCAATTTATAACCTGTTAGAAAACATAATGGACAGAAGATCCCGTTTGCAATAGCAAAAAACAAAACAAAAATATTTAAGGATAAACTTTGAAAGTGTGGTACTTTTGAAAATATAATGGAAAAAAATCCTATTTGCAATAGTAAAAAAAGAAAGTATCAAATATCTAGGAAAAAACTTTGAAAATGTGTAGTAATTTATGAACTAACTATAAAAACCAAGGGACATAGAAGATTTAAATAATAATGGGATGAAGCAGATGGAACACATGACATTATGATGACACTACTCTCCAAATTTATATATTTAATGTAACTTCAAGTCAAAATAAAATCCAAGTGGACCAGGGAGATTTACAAGAAACAAAAACAGATAAAAGAAGTATAAAAAAAAAGGGGGGGGAGGGAGTTTTTCTAGGCATAATCCGAAAAGCAGTACCATAAAGAAAATAATTCAGAATGAACCTGATTCCTAGAGGCCAAGCATCCCAGCTCAGGCCTTTAAAATGCCCTTCTCAGTCCTGGGATCTGTGATAAGACTATTGTAATTTTTCTTCCCCTAGCTCAAGATGTTTCCATCTCCTATACGAACAAGTCGTCAATAAGTATTCATCAAAGATCTCCTTTCACTGTGGGTAAATCCACACTGTAAATTCTCCAAGTCCATGACAACTCTCAAGGCCTTGTAACATAGCAAGCCCTCAGTCCTAGCTGAGAAACAAGGTTGAAAGAAAAGATCAGGCAATCCCTGGCACTGACAAGCCAAAAGGCAAAATTTCATACCGTGAGCATGTTTGGGGCTTGGGTTGTGTGGCTCTAGAAGTAACATCAACACACCCCACCTAACAAAAAGCAGTGACCAAAAGAAGGGGGATGATAGTAGCAGGTATCTATATTAGGATAAATGAATGTTCTCTGGCTTACTTTTTCCTTGATAGGCTTTTTTAAAAAAGTCTTCTACATTGCTTCTCAAACTTTAGAGTGCGTCAGAATCACCTGAAGGGATTGTTACGAAGATTACTGAGGCCCACACCCAGAGTTTTTGAATCAGTTGGCCTGAACAGGGATCTGAAGGTTTGCATTTCTAATAAGTTCCCAGGTGATGCTGGTTCTGCTGGTCTGGGGACCACACTTAAAGAACCACTGCTCTGCAATATTGTGAGATTGGGTGTGAACCTGAGAGAAAAGCAAAAAGGAAACTTTTGACGGTTTTCTCTTGACAATGAAGTCCTTGGAGAGAAGTAGCTGGGGACTGGGACTACACAGTGGAGGTTGGAGGGCCTAGCAAGGGCTGTGCAACAGAATTCCTTTTTTGAAAATATCCCCCCCTAAACCTTAGTAAAGTTACTAGATTCAGAAAATGCTTAGTTCAAGTAAATGTTGTTTGTGTGCATGTATGTGTAAAACTGCATAGCGTCAAACCAACAAGGCAAACCAAGAAGTAGAAACAGAGGCATGGGGAGTAATGTCAAGAATTTCCTGAGTCGGGGAAAGACTTCTAACTGCCCATAGCAGGATCTAGGAGAAATGTACTAAAATCTCCAAGGGCAGGAATATTCCAAGTGAATGTTCCAATCTCCCAATGTTTTACCTTAATTTGGATTTATCTTCTCTGTTTGTTTGTTTGTTTTTGGCAGCTGGCCAGTACAGGGGATCCGAACCCTTGACCTGGGTGTTATAACACCACACTCTAACCAACTGAGCTAACCAGCCAGGCTTC
>NW_007727318.1:427722-436002 GCF_000696425.1 Galeopterus variegatus | reverse complement strand
CTGGGGTTGCCAATTTGGTATGGCTACCTCAGTGACTGCTCAGTTGGACACTAGTGCCTTGCGTGTGTGGTTGCCTTGGGTCTTGGGCCTCTCCGGGGAGCCACCCCTCTGGTCAGCTTGGACCTGGTTGGGCTGCTGGGTCACGGGGTGGTACTGCAGGGTGTGTGGTCTCTGCCGAGTTTCTACCTCCCCTGCTAGATGTCTCCCTGTTCCATACGCACTGGGCTGGGCTGCTGGAATATGGGGAGGCACTGCAGAGCGTGTGGTCTCTGCAGAGCTTCCCCTTCCCCTGCTGGATGTCTCCCTGCTCCGTGCATGCTGGGCCAGGCTTGGGATGGAGCCGGGTGGCAGCGGTGAAGCCTACCCGCTGCTGGATTGCGCGGCGGTGGCCCCCCACCAGGTGTGTGGTCACTACGGAGCTTCCGCCTCCCCTGCTGGACGTCTCTCTGCTCCGTACGCCCTGGGCCAGGCTGCTGGGTTGCGCGGTGGTGGTGTGGTCTCTGTGGAGCTTCTGCCTCCCCCACTGGACATCTCCCCGCTCCGCGTGCGCTGGGCCAGGCTGCTGGATCCCGTGGTGGTGGTGTGGTCCCGTGGAGTTCCCGCCTCTTCTGCCGGACATCACCCTGCTCCATGCGCACTAGGCCAGGCTGGGAATGGAGCTGGGTGCCTGCAGTGAAGCCTACCTGCTGGATCATGCAGTGGCAGCCCCACAGGGTGTGTGTTTTCCGCGGAGCTTCTGCCTCCCGCACTGGACGTCTCCCTGTTCTGTATGCACTTGATGTTATATTTTTATAGTTGTAAATCGGTTGATTTGTGGGAGAGAGTGACATTAGGGACCGTCTATTCCACCATCTCGACCGGAAGTCCTTGTCCAAGTTTTAAAACAAACTAAGCTTTGAATTCCTTGGGGCAGACCCCCCGTCATAAATTCTGTGTTTCTGGTGCCCAGTAGGCACTCAGCATTCAGTTTGCTGAACTGAATGAAATCAGAAAACAGGAGACCTAAGCCTAAAAGGCAAAGGCTCTTAATCTGAACTCCACGTTGGGGTTTAAAGAAGGGGAGTCCATGAAATCTCTGACCCTCGAAGTTTAAGATAGCCTGTGTCTGTAGTTTTGCCTGATCCCCAATTTACTTATTGGTGAGAGCATTTCTCTTGTTCAAAAAGTTTATTCTTGTTTCTATTTTTTGACATGAAAAGTATAGCATTAATGCTTAAACTCTAAACATCTTTGCTTTCCCAAGTTCTTCCTCTAAAAGGTTAGAATTGTGACAGTACTATTAGGAAAGAAGACAAAAAACTCAAAAGGCACTATGGAATTAATTGCATATCCTTTCTTTTCTTTCTTTCTTTCTTTTTTTAAAGATGACCAGTAAGGGGATCTTAACTCTTGGCTTGTTGTTGTCAACACCATGCTCAATCAGTGAGCCAACCGGCCATCCCTATATGGGATCTGAACCTGTGGCCTTGGTGTTATCAGCACCGCACTCTCCTGAGTGAGCCACGGGCCAGCCCCTAATTGCTTATCCTTTCAAACCCAGTGCAGGTAGTTTGTCATTGCTTCAGACTGGGAATTAGTGCCCGTGTACCTGGCTTCTCGTCTGCCTTCTTCTGATTTCTCCCAGCTTTTTAATTTATTCCTTATAAAATGGGTACTAGAGGGATGAGTATAGGACAGCAAAAATCTGTCTGAAGTTTTAAGATATGAACTTTGGTGATGAAAAAAAAATTTTTTTTTTTGTCTTTTTGTCTTTTTCCGTGTCTGGCAATGGATCGCAACCCTCAGTGTTGCCCCCGTACCGGACCGGGGACCGGCAACGGGATTGCAACCCTCGGTGTCGCTCCCGCGCCTCGCTCAGCCAGTGAGCGGGAACCGGTCTGCATGTGGGATCCGAACCCTTGGGCGGGAGCGCCGCCGCGCTTCCCAAGTGGCGCACTTATCCAGTGCGCCACCGGGCCGGCCCCGAAAAAATTTTTTGATGTGGATTAGATTAAACAAAAGATTTTGATTTTCAGTTTTAACTTTTCATTTAAGTGATTGAGAACTTCTGCTTGGTCCAGTGGGAACAGAACTGGTCATTGTGTTCCTAAGACTTTACTGTAAGCTACTTTGTCTCCTATTATTTACTAAGTCTCCCCTTTTAAAACTTATTTTCCCTTCTCTCTTTGTCCCCTCCTCTTTCTTTTTTTCTAAAATGGAAACAAACCAGAAGGGAAAAAGCTTGAGTGTGTGACTTAGCCCATCTTCTCCACCAACCCCTTTCATTTTTATAAAATGTTTCTCTAAGTTGATAGGCCTTTTGGGTCCAGCCACATGCAAGTCTAGTAATTAAGTCTCTCCTAAACAGGTATATCCCTGATGACTACATCTCGGTTGTGAAAGAAGAGTAAGGGTTCTCTTCTTTTATATTAATAATCCTCTACCAAGGTGTAGAACCAGTACTCCTCTGTAGTTGTATCTTGAATTCGAGGAACTGATAGCTGTGTTTACTTCTCTCTCCATGTAAAAATCAAGAGGAAGCACCTCATTGGGGTCTGTTAGGACCCATCACTTTAAAAGGGTCTTAAAAATATCGCTTAAAGTTCACTAAACCACTGTCCTTACTTGTTATCTATTAGAACTTTTTTTCTTTGGATTGGTTAACATGATATTTGTTTCCTCCATTTTGCTAATAAGGATAATTGCTGACAGTAATTATGCTCTTTGCATTGTTATAAGCAATGAATAGGTGTTACTCATGTTTTCACAACTATTCAATGAGAGAAGTACTAATAACCCCATTTTACAGATGGGGAACCTGAGGCACAGAAAAGCTAAGTAACATCCAGAGTTAAAAAGTTAGTAAATGATTAAGTCAGGATATATGCTGACATTCTGACCCCAGAGCATGAATGCAGTATTTATTATTTTCAGTATTAAAGTCATGGTATTAATATTAACCCTCCCATGTTTAAGGACCTATAGTAACAAATATCTAAATTCATTTTTCTTCCCTTTTTTCCAATTAGCCTATTGGCCCATTTTATTGTTCATTATCATTTTGTCACGGAGTAGAAATTAAGGCAAAAGTTAACTATCAAGTTATCAATTTTTGCTATTCTGAAGAAAAAATTAGAGGAAAAACAATTGTCTAAAATGAAATATGGGTATTATTGGTGGATTTGAATTACCTGGACTCTTCACCATTAAATATCACTCTCACTTTTCTTTTCCTTTAGCATAGATAATGAATGTCAGTTAACCAAGGCTTCTTCTTTCCCCCAGATAACTACCCAGTCATTCCACAGAATAAAAACAAGGTGCAATGTATTGATTTTTTTTTTTTAAGCACTCAAAACAGCAGTATTCACTTATCCTACCCCCATTCTGCAATTGACTACAGCCATCTTCCCTGGGGAAGTAAGAGAAATTATCTCAAAAAGCAGGTTCTGCTCTGGCTTGATTAACTCTAATCAAAACCTTTTCTTTAGTTTACACCTCGATGGTACCAGAACGGACTACCGTTGTGTTCTCACGAAAATCTTTTGAATAAGTATATTTGACTTCTTTGTATCAGTGTTTTCCTTGAGTGTTTGGTGACTATGGCCCTATCTTTGGTCATTTTCTTCAGTTGAGATGGTTTAATTGATTAAATAGTATTCAAGTGGCAAAATGAATTTCGGAAATTTCAAAATTAATTTTAACTCAATCTTAACTTTTAATAAGTTATTTGGGGACTCTAATATCGTTGGTAACACAATAATCGTTGACCACGAGATTTTTGTTTTTAATTATTTTTTAGAATAGTTTTAGATTAGATTTACAGAAAAATTGAGCAGATAGTACAGAGTTCCCATATATCTCCGCCACCCTGCACAGTTTCCCCTGTTATTAACATTTTATGTTAGTATGTTACCTTTGTTGCAGTTAATGAACCAATATTAGTACATCATTTTAACTAAGTTCATAATTTATTTAGGTTTTCTTAGTTTTTACTTGATGTCCTTTTTGTTTCAGGATACTATCCAGAATACCACATTACGTTTAGTTGTCATGTCTCCTTACGCTCCTCTAGGCTCTGCAGTTTCCTGGCTTTTCTTGTTTTTAGTGACCTTGACAATTTTGAGGAGTACTGGTCAGGTATATTGTAAGATGCCCTTCTACTGGAATTCATCTGATGTTTTTCTCATGATAAGACTGGGGTTATGGGTTTTTAGGAGGAAAGTCATAGAGGTAAGGTGGCTTTTCCATCACATCATGTCAAGTGTACATACTGTCAACATGATTTATGACTGTTGATGTTGACCTTGATCACCTGGCTGAAGTAGTATTTGTCAGGTTTCTCCACTGTAAAGTTACTCTTTTTCCTCCCTTTCCATAATCTGTTCTTTAGATAGAAGTCATTGTGTGCACCCACGCTTAAGAAGTTATGCCAGCTCTTATGATGTTGATGGTGGGGAGGAAGAGGAATTGGTAAAGGAACACGAAAATCAACTACATTGTACATTGATAATTAAAAAAAAAAAAAAAGTACTTATGTTGCCCCTCATTTTGGGTGGAATGTCTACATACTTTATTTGGAATTCTGCACAGGAGATGTGTCTCTTCTCCGTTTATTAATTTATTCAGTCATTTGTTTATGGACTCAAAGGTATTTATTTTATACTTTGGGTTATAATCCAGTACTATTTTAATTATTTTGTTTCGTTTCTTCCACTGTGGCTACTGGGAACTCTTTCAGTTGGCTCCTGTGCCTTTTGACATACTCCCATTTTTTGTTTTTGTTTTTTTCAGCACTTCCTTACTTCCTGGCACTACAAAATGCTCCAGGCTCGTCTTGTATGTTACCTGTCCAAGTCCTATAATCAGCCATTTTTCCATGGAGTCCTGGTTCTTTGTATTGGAGAGAATGGTGTTAGAAACAAGATCTGGGTGCAAGGGATACTCATTGCTAGTGGGGTGTCAGATGTCACTTCTTTTAAGTTCTCTCAGCTGACAGAGCAAAGAAACATGTGTCTACTAATCCATATAAATGCACATATCTATTAATATTTCTATATGTAACAGTCTGTATCTATGTTAAGTAAAACATGAGCTCTTACTGATTTCTCCAGCTCTAATCCATTACCACATAGATCATTCTAGACTTCATCCCTTGCTCATCTGTAAATCTCCATTCCAATAATGAAAATCTTTGATGAGGAGATTTCTTTTTTTTATTTTTAAATTTTTAAAATTTTAAATTAATATTATTTTTTTTACATTCTAGGATGTTGTTGCGGAGCAGTTGAGAGGGAGAGGTGAGGGGAAAGGGGAAGGAAATGGGATGGAAAAAGGAGGAAGGAGAAGGGATGGGATTGAGGCCTGTGGAACCCTCCTCATTCCCACATGAGGAGACCAGAGGGCTTCCAGCGGTGGCTTGGTCATTGCCAGACTGGGTGCAGATGTCACAGGGGTGTGGTAAAAGCCCTCGTCCCCCACCACCCCAGCTTGGGAACCTGGGGCACTTCCTGCAGTGGCTCAGTGGTTGTTGCTGGGCTGGCTGTGCATGTTGGGGGAGGTGTTGCCAAGGCCCTTGGGCACCCACCCTCAGTACTGGTTGCAGATGTCGGGGGCCATGGCTGAGGCCCTTGGCGCTCCCCCCTTTCTGGCTTGGTCGCCCAGAGGACTTCCGGTCCTTCTGGGTGTTTTAGGTGTTCTTTGGTGAAATGAGACCTTTACTAGTTACTATCAAACTTTGTCTCTGGTTGTGGGTACTTTGTTTTTTCTTTCAGTTCTGTGTTGGATTATTTGCTGTTCCCACCACTTAAACTCTGTGCTGGAACTAATTTGTTGTCCTTTGCTTTTTTCTAAAATGGGGGAACTTCCTGTGGGGACCAGTACTTGAGCTCTGTGGTTGAGTTAAATTGCTGCTTTACTGCTGGTTCCTTAGGGAAGGCTTTTTGTGCAGCTCAGGTTTTAATGGTTGAGTTTATAGGTACTTCCAGCTCTCGTGAGATCCAGTACACTTGGGTTGTATAGAAATTCTGGTCTGGGCCTGAGTCTTTTCATCAAACTGCACCCCATGGAATTCTGTGTTCCTGACCAGTCTCCTCTGAATGGTCCTATGCTCATTGGGGGGCAGATCAGCTGACCTTGCTGTGCCCCAGTTTTCCCCTGGTGGGCCCGTCTCCCCCACCTCCTGTGCTCCAAACACTTCTCATGGGATGGGCCATTCTCTGGTCCCTCACAATGACTCACTGGCCTCTGAGTGGCTGCTTTTTTTCAGTCGTTGTGGCTCCTCGCTCCTATGTGGGTCCACGGGAACCCTGTTAGTGGTCTTGCTGTCTTGGGGACCACCATGGCCCTCTTCTCCCCTGCCACCTCCAAGCAATTTCATCTGAAGGGCACAGCTGCAGCTTTTGCCAGCTCCTGCTTAGCAGTTCCAGCCTGGAAGCAGCTGGGGCTTAAAAGGGTCGGAACAGTTTTTTCTTTCTCTCATCATAGCTTCTCCTGCCTTCATGCACTCCGTTGGTCTCCCCTCCTCTTCCCCTGAGCTCTAGCAGCCCTAGCTTGGCTGTCATTGCTTTTTTATAGTTGTAAATTGGTTGATTTGTGGGAGACAGTAATGCTGGGGACCGTCTATTCTTCCATCTTGACTGGAAGCTCCTGATCAGATTTATATTACTTTGATTTACTAAGCTCCTTGAGGGGAGGTTTCTTTGTTTTGTGCATTTATGTAATCCAAGCACATGTAACAGTATGTGCACATCATAGGCACTCAATTATTTGGTAAATAAATGAGTGAATGAATGAATGACCCAATTAGCCAATCAGTTTTAAAGAAAATATGCAGTTTCTACTAGATCCCAACTTATCAGGAATTTGATGAGTTTTTCAGGTACTTTAGTCACATACTGAGAGTAAGTTTGAGGAACCCACCAAACTGTCAGCCTCTAGCAGAAAAGAATGATTTTGCCTTCACACCTAGTGCATGCAAAGACTAATATACATGAATCCCACAAGTATTTACTAAGCATCACCTACTGTATGTCATGCCCTTTGTTAGATGCCGGAGATGGTAAGATAGCAATATTCTGCCTTCGTGGAGCTTACAGACTAGTTGGGGAGACAGAAAACAAGCAGGTAAATAAATAACAGATTTTTAAAAGTTCTGTCGAAGAAAAAAAATGTATTGCTATGACTGGGAAAACAGGAAAGCACTTAGTTTTGATAGAAAGGTCAAAGAGAGCCTTTCTGAGGAAGTGAGATATGCTGAGGAGGAGCCATTATGTTGGGAGGACAAGAGGGGCAGGGAGAACAATTCAGGCTGAGAGAACAATATTGCAAAACTCTTTGAATGATAAAGAGCTTGTCTTGTTTTGAGCAACTCAAAGAAAGCCAGTGTGAGTAAGGGGGGTGGAGTGACATGATACAAAATTAGAGAGGTGGTTAGAAACTAAATCTTGTACAAACTTTTATGTGCCATTAACCCTTAACTTTGAACCTTCTAAGTTGGGGCAATGTCTCTTAGTTCAACTGTGCTACTCAGCATTCTGTAACCATGGTCTTCTGATCAAAGCTACATCTGTGTGTTGACTGTATTAGGTGGACCTCTAGTGGAGCACGGTTCTCAGAGGCTTTGTCTTTTCAATGATTTCACAGCTCCGTTGTCAAAACAGGAGTGAGGACTGTCCCAAAACAGTTGTCCATTGGCATTTAGACAACTAACAGCCTTTAGATATATAAGAATAGGAGCTACCACTTGAGTTTTATTTGATTCTCTAAATTTATACTTTTTGTTGCATATTTCATTGCTGCTGATGCTTTTGTTTTTTAAACCTGCAGTTGAATATTATTTTTGTTGAGACAAACATATAACATATATACAGATATGTACATATAACAATATATAACATATATACATATAACATATATATGTATGCAGGATGATCCGTACGTTTTTTTTTTAAATGCCTGGCTTTTCATAGTTGTATGTGGGATAATGCATGTAGTGCTTGTATACATTTTTAGGTGAGCTTAGCTTGGGTTCAGTGATGCTTATAAGAGCCTAAAAAAGTTATTTAATTATTGACTACTTCCCACAATAGAATTTAAACTCCATGGGGACAAGAACTTTGTCTTGTTTACTGTTCTGTCCCTCAGTGGCTGGAACAGTTTCTATGCACACAGCAGACCCTGATATACTTACTGGTTTGCTGAATGAATAAATGACATGTTAAAAATGATTTGGTTAGGGGCTGGCCTGTGGCTCACTTGGGAGAGTATGGTGCTGATAACACCAAGGCCATGGGTTCGGAT
>NW_007727318.1:426168-427221 GCF_000696425.1 Galeopterus variegatus | reverse complement strand
ACACCAAGTCAAGGGTTAAGATCCCCTTACCAGTCATCTTTAAAAAAAAAAAAGAAAAAGATTTCGTTGAATTGGAGAAAGTGTTAATGAGCCCTATGAACTTTCTAGGTCATCAGGCCAAGATCCCTATATTTAGAAGCCACTATTGCTGAGAGAAATTTGTGATTTTGAGTATGGTACATGTTAAAACTCAGTTATCGATTAGCTAATCAAGTCATTAGATTTCCTAGCAGGGATAATAGAGTACATGACCAATTGGTTATAAGATTTACCTGTTTACCTCAAGCCCAATTCAGTAAATGGTCTGAAAATTGTTAAATTTCCAAAACCACCTTATCAAGCCAGAGTACATTTTCCGCATGTGTATAGAGATCAGATATGAATAAATTATACCTCCAACCATTAATAAGTTATTGAGAAAGTAGAACAGAATTAAAGATCAATAGGGGAAAAGGAGGAGTATATATCAAAACCAGGACCAAAGGAAAATTGAACTAGAAATGGACTTTGCAAGGGGAGATAAATTTAACACATTAAATAAATTCTTCATTTTCTTTCCCACCTTAAATCACCTATATTGTCTGTTTTATTACAGGCCTGCCTAGGATATTGTATTGGTAATAGAATGTGGAAACTAGTCAAAATTATTTTCTCACAATAATGATTAAAACTACTTATAAAAGTCATCTCTACGCCATGTATTGTCATTTTTTGGTACTTCCTCTGAGGAAAAAGAATGGGTTAGCTGCAGTAGAAAAGAAGGTGACTGTTAATGGGAGGAAAATATCATCTGTGAGGTTATAAAATCTATTAAATTTAGTTGTTGTGTTTAAGAAAGAACCCCCTTAAGAGTCTTCTAGTTCCCCTGGTACAAGCAAGGTGTATTATAGAAAAGAAAGTCACCCTGGATAGTCAGGAAATCCAAGCACTGGATCCAGAATTGGGAGATCCAGTTATCTACCACTAGCTCCACGACTGTGGGCAAGTTACTTTAAATCTTCTTTGTCTCAGGTTCTTCATCAGAAAGCTGGAGTTGCAGCAGTAGCTGTAACT
>NW_007727318.1:413364-425282 GCF_000696425.1 Galeopterus variegatus | reverse complement strand
CAGACCGGTTCCCGTTCACTGGCTGAGTGAGGTGCGGGCACAACACCGAGGGTTGCGATCCTGTTGCCGGTCCCGGTCCAGTGCGGGCACGACACTGAGGGTTGCGATCCGTTGCCGGACATGAAAAAAGAAAAAAAAAAAAAACCCTGGTTGGAATCTGTGATAAAAGGATGTAAAACTTAATCTAAATTCCTTGTCTTAATTCAGGCATCCCATGTAGCTTACAAAGTATATTTTTACCTGACCAGAATAATATTTAATATTTTCTGAGTTTTTCCAGGCTCATTGATAAAGTCTGTAAATGCCAGATCATGGTGTTTTTTGATCTACATTAATAATCCATTATTTGAGTAGAGCCAATGAAGCATTTCCAAGCACTTTAGAATTTGGAGGATGAGCTCTGTTTCTTAAAGTAATTATGTTGTATCAGGAAAGACATAATTTAGGGTAAGTGACATTAAACAGTATCACAGTGTAGGATTTACCAAAGCTCTACTGATTTACAGTGGGTCACATTGTGAGTTATTTTTCAGCTTCTGGAGAAGATGGACGTTAGTGATTTGGTTTAGTTCTGTTTTCATTAGTATGAGCCAAGAATTGTATATGTATCCTTCTAGGACTTTCGTAGGAAGAGTTGAAGACTCCAGTTGAAACAGAAAGATATTTGAACTGTTTTCTTTCTAATCAAGTCTAAATTGAGGTATGGTGTGCAATAAAGCAAAATGAGTATTTGTTTCTTTTACCAGTGTTCTTTATCTGCTTGTAGATCTGTTCACTTAAGACAATATATTTTCAATTTCTTCTAGTCTTTTACATAATATCTTTAATATATTTTAATGTTCTTAATTCTATAGCTTCAAGCACAAATGCCAGCCTGATATCCACTTCATCTACAATTGCCAATATTCCAACAGCAGCAGTTGCCAGCATCTCAAACCAGGTGTGGTACTGCTTTTGTTCATCCTGTTTGATATGGTTCATCTAGCTTGCTCTTCCTCTCTTCTTTCCATGGTCAGTTTGCCCATCTAAAAAGTACGGCTGTGGAATAGTACGGGCTGTGGATTCCTTTTTCTGGATGCCCTCAGATATAGGACCCTGGATGGCTTCTCAGGTTGCCATCCAGTTTCTCTTGTTGTTCTACTAAGCCTCCCTAGAACATGGTTATATCTGCTCCATATTTATTTCTGTCTCCTACCCTGCCCCCACAAGAATGTAAGCTCCACAAAGGTAGGGATTTATTTTTCTGTCTTGTTCACTTATATATTCCCAGAGCCTAGAAAAATATCTGGCACTCGCATCAAAGGCACTCGATAAATATTTGTGGAATGAATAAATATTACCTCCACTTTAAAGCACTCATTCCTTTGTGTATTATTTGTGGTTTGGTCTTGATCACTGTTGTATTAACTGTTTATGTTTAGAAGGTAACATCTTTAGTGTTTGAGTTTTTTGTTTTTGTTGTTTGTTTTTATTCATTGTTTTCTCTGCAACAGTTAATATTATCACTACTGTCCCCATGTATCTTTTTCTCTGGCTGCAGTTAGCGTTACTATTCTGGTTCATTTTTTATGTTTCACTGTTATTGTATTTGTGTGTTTTTTCTTGCTTTTTGTTTTTGTTGTTTTAGTCCACAAATATTTATTGTATTCTACCTATGTACCTGGCACTCCTCTATGGACTGTCTCTTTCTCTTTCATAGCTCTTCTTTTTTATCCTGTCTTCTAACATGGACAGTCTCTATTTAGTTTTTTCACATTAATTACTTCATCCACAGAAAACCACACTTGTGATGTCCATTTATTACCTCTAAAAGGAAGATTTAAATCCTGACCTCATGATATTTTCAAGCTTCTAGCTGATTGACGGATATTTTTTCTTTAATGTCCTGCTATTTCCCTAAATTCAGCATATCTAAAACCAGACTTTCATTTCAGCTTTCCTTCTCTCTTTGTCCTCCAAAAGTAAAACCAGTTTTGCCTATGACTTCTCAATTCTTGTAAGTGACACCATTGTTTCTTAATAAAACTAGGCCTAAAACCAGACCAGTCATCTTCCGTTTTTTTCCCACATTCTTCCCTAATCCCACCATTTTTCAAATTCTTTCCTTCGTTTTCATTGTTGCTGTCATTTCACATGTTTTAGTTTTCCTGCCTTTAATCCTGATCGTCATGGTTAATTGATCATTTCATCCCCAGTTTTTTCCCCTGTGCTTCTCCATTCTCTAAAATACCATCTGATTAATGTTCTCTAAATGCCAATTTTTTGGGGGGTGGGGAGCAGCAGTTCAGGGATCCAAACCCTTGACCTTGATGTTATAACATCATGCTGTAACCAATCTAAATACCATTTTTTATCATGTCAGTCACCTGCTCAGAATCTTTTCATGTTTTTGTTTGTTGGTTTGAATTTGAGAGTCCCCGTTTTCTGCCCCCCATACTATACACCATTGCCTAAAGAATCCAAGTCATATTGCTTAACCAGTAATTCAAGCCTACAGACATCCCTTTTTTCAACCAGACTCAACATCTGGGGCCCCTTAGTGAACCTGTTCATGTTCTCCTACTCTACCTGTTAATCTCAGAAAGCTCTCTCATCACCACAGTCTACAAGTGATAATTGTCTTCTCTATACTTCATTAATTTGACATATAATTTATACCAATTTGTTGGGAATTTTTTGTCTGTCTTCTTTATTGCTAGATTTTTTTTTAAGTGATAATTGTCTTCTCTATACTTCATTAATTTGACATATAATTTATACCAATTTGTTGGTAATTTTTTGTCTGTCTTCTTTATTGCTAGATTTTTTTTTAAGTTTTGCTAATGTGACTTTTTCTTTAATACTCCCTTCTGCCTATGTACAAATACACACAAACACACACACTCTATGAATTATATTTGGCTTATGGTAGATGCTCAGTGAGTGTTCATAAATAATTGATCTGATCATTTAACTTCTTCCTGTTTGTCACTAACGTTAGTGTCAATAGAATTTTTTAAAGGTGTATATTCAAGCTGTGTGTCATACCCAGTTTTTCTTTTACAGCTTTATTTAGCTGTAATAAGTACCATGAATGAAAAGACTGTATGCCTGACTCCTACCCTGCCCTCCCTGTAGCTTTAACATGCTTGTCAGAATTCCAGCATATTTTGAAAAGTTGGAGTACCCCAGTTTTAGTCTGTGCATATTTTATACTGCTGCTGGGGCCTCAGAGCATAGTTTTTTCTGTGTCTTGGATCCCTTTGAGATTCTGATGAAAGCTGTGGTCCTTCTCCCCCCATCCCCCAAAAGAAATACATAATACTTAAGAGGTTTACAGCTCTGAAAAGAATTGACCCATGATGTCCAGGTTAAAAACCTTTGACATAAAGGCTTTATACACACATTCAATAAACATATACATATACTTTTTATTTATCTCTACATTTAATGAAAATTTGGTGGTTGGCTGTCACATCATGTAACTTAAATAAAGCACTGTTTGTCATTAGCATTGATGCATGTTTAAAAACAGTGTTCTACATCAACTAAACAATTTTCTGCTCATCTTGAGCTTATCAGTCTAGTAAGTAGATGGGCATGCAGATGGTCGCTGCTTCAAACTTATGTAACTTTGAAATAATTACAAGCATTGGTGCCTTAGTTTTTAATTCATTTCTGTAAATATCTTTGTTCATAATAATTTTAATATTTGAATAATGGAGAATTTCAAACATAGACAAAAGTTGTCAGAATAGATTAATGAACATTAACACATCCATCATCCATCGTAAACAATTAACAACTCGTACGGAATCCTGTTGTAGTTGTTCAGGTTGAGTATCCCTTAACTGAAATGCTTGGGACCAGAAGCATTTCACATTTTTTTAGAGTGTGCAAAATTTGCAGAATACCTATTGCATGAGCATGAGCGTCCCTAATCCAAAAATCTGGAATCTGAAATGCTACAGTGAACATTTATTTTGAGTGTCGTCATGTTGACACTCAAAAAGCTTCAGAATTTGGAGCATTTGGGATTTTGGATTTTCAAATTAGGGATGCTCAACCTGTACTTCTTCCAGTTCTCTCCCCAAATTCCAGGCATTGTTCTCTAAAAGATAAGTACTCGTTTACATAACCACAGTGCCATTATTCTATCTAAAAAAATTCACCAATAATTCCTTAATATCACAAGGTATTCATATTTCCAGTTTTCTCATAAATGTTATGTGTTTTGTTTTGCTCTTTACATTTTGCTTATATTAGGATCCAGGCCATTTCACAGTGTATACATATTTCAAAACAATTTTTATTTGTCAATTAAAAATAAATAAATATAGTCATATGTTACTTAACAACAGAGATATGTTCTGAGAAATGTGTCGTTATGATTTCGTTGTTGTGTGAACATCATAGAGTGTACTTAAATAAACCCAGATGGTATAACCTGTTACACACCTGCTTATGGGACCACTATTATATACGTGGTTCGTCATTGACCAAAACATTAAGTGGCATATGACTGTAAATAGAAAATTGGGAGTGGGGGGAAGATGACTAGGATCCAAATAAGGTCCGTATGTTGTGATTGGTGGTCTGTATTTTGTGTTTTATGTCTCTTTTAACCTATAAATTCCCCCATCTCTTCCCCTTTGTAATTTATTTCTTGAGGAAATTATCCCATATTGTTTCCCAGTCTGAATTTTGCCAATTACATCATTACAGAGTAGTTTAACATCTCTTGCTGCCTTCTGTATTTTATTGTAAATTAGCAAATGGATCTAGAGCAGTGGTTTTCAGCCAGAGGTGATTTTGTCCCCCAGGGACCTTTGGCAATGTGTGGAAACATTTTTGTTGTCACACTGGGTGGGGGGTGCTACTGGCATCTACTGAATAGAGACTACAGATGCTGTGTAACTAAACATCCTACAATGAGCAAGACATTCCCCCACAGCAAAAATCATCTGGCCCAAGATATCAGTTGTGCCAAGTTGAGAAACTCCAATCTAGAAGCTTGACCAGATTCAGGTTCAATTTTTTTGGCAAAACAACTTCATAGATGTGTTCTTCCATCAGGAGGCAAGCATATAAAGTCTGGTTATAACTATTTTTGTGATGTTAACTACTATTAATGCTCAGTGCCTGAAACTAATCCAAAATTGCTTATATAAAGTTTAGTTTTCCAACCTTTGTCCCTGCATTATGATTTGCAAGGGCAGAGAATCTGCTGACCCTCTTCCTGCCCTGGTTCTTACATCCTGTCCTGGTTCTTACATCCTGTGACTACTGGCAATGTGTGTCTTTTCCAGGAGACCCTTCTACAAGCCCGTCTTTGTCCCAGACTACACCAAGTAAAGATGCTGATGATCAGTCCAGGAAAAACATGACTGGCAAGAACCGGGGCAAGAGGAAAGCTGATACCAGTTCTTCCCAGGACAGTGAATTGGAAGTATGGGAAGAAACTCACTTGAGTTGCCTACTTTGTTTTTTCTCATTTCTTTTTTTTCTTTTTTTTTTTTTTTAAAGATGACCCGTAAGGGGATCTTAACCCTTGACTTGGTGTTGTCAGCACCATGCTCACCCAGTGAGCGAACCGGCCATCCCTATGTGGGATCCGAACCCGGGGCCTTGGTGTTATTAGCACCGCACTCTACCGAGTGAGCCATGGGCCGGCCCGTTTTTTCTCATTTCTTAAGTTTATCACACATATGTCTGAAACTCACGAAGATAATTTGGTTCTGGGGGCCTTGGTGTTATTAGCACCGCACTCTACCGAGTGAGCCACGGGCCGGCCCGTTTTTTCTCATTTCTTAAGTTTATCACACATATGTCTGAAACTCACGAAGATAATTTGGTTCTGTGTTGTGTGCCTTTTAATTCCTGAGCAAAGGAAACTGAATTGGTTAAGTGAAAAGAAAAATGTAAATACACAGATGCTTTTCACCAAAAACATTGAAAAAGCTGTGCTGAATTTAGGTAGCCAGGTAATTTTTTTTTTCTTTTTTTCAGCATAAACATCATCAAGTTTATTATTTTACAGTTTTTTTTAATTTTGAGATTAAAATTTACAGACAAGAAAATGCACAAATTAAAAATACACATTTGCTGAATGCATACACCTGTATAATTCCAACCCCTATCAAGAAACAAAAGATTTTTTAAAAATTTTTTATTTCAACTTCTCAATATACATTGTAGTTGATTTTCATGTCCCTTTGCCCGTTCCTCTTTCTCCTTCCTCTCTCCCCTCCCCCCAGTAGCCAGGTAATTTTTTAATGGAAAGAATAAATTATCCTCTGTATTCTAGAGGAGAACTGAAAGAACTGCATCATATTCAGAAAGCAAGGGAATCACAAGTGATCTCATACTCTTCCCCATTTAGAAATCTAAAAGGAAAATGAGAGGACTAGAGTGCTTTAAGGTTTCTGTGAGACACACAAACAGATCTGGTGACCTGTTACTGAGATTGGCACTGTTTTATTCTGTGTCGTAAGTACTGTTAGGAATTTATTATGGATATACATTTGACTTCGTTATTAAAAAGACTAGAAAGACATGCAAAATGCTAATAATAGTGGAGTTTTGATATTATCCTTTTGGTTTCTGTTTTCAGTTTTTCTATAATGTGATTATTTAATAAGGGGAAAAGATATATTTAAAAACGAGTCCATTGATAGGTGATTTTAATACATAGGTAGATTGAGGCTGTATTCAGAGCTTCTCTTCCTCTTTGTTCGAGGGGTTTGGGGTGAGGGGGAAGAAGAAAGAAAGATAAACTACACTTCCGATATATTTCTTGGGAAAAATTGAGAACTCACTCATGTTTCTTAATTGTGGTAAAATATACATAACAAAAATTTACCATTTTAATCACTCTTAAGTATATAATTTAGTGTCATTAAATACATTTATGATATTGTGTAACCATCAGCAGTATGTATTTCTGGAGCTTTTTCATGATCCCAAACAAAATAACACAATAATTCCCCATTTTCCCCTCTTTCTGTCCTGTGGTAACCTCTGTTCTACTTTCTGCCTGTGAATTTGCCTCTTCTAGATACTTCATATAAGTGGAATCATACAATATTTGTCCTTTTGTGTCAGACTTATTTCACTCAGCATAATGTTTGCAAGGTTCATCCATGTTGTAGCATGTATCAGAGTTTTATTTCTTCTTATGACTGAATAATATTCCATTATATGTATAAACTACATTTTTTGTTTATCCATTCATCTATTGGTGGACACTTGGGGTTTTCAGCTTTTGGCAGTTGTGAGTAATGCTACTGTGAACACTAGTGTACAACTATGTGTTTGAGTCCCTCTTTTCAGTTTTTTTGGGTATATACATAGGAGAGGAATTGCTGGATTATATGGTAATTCTGTGTTCAACTTTTTGAGGTGTACTATTTTACAGTCCCATAA
Source organism: Galeopterus variegatus (assembly GCF_000696425.1). NCBI lineage: Eukaryota > Metazoa > Chordata > Mammalia > Dermoptera > Cynocephalidae > Galeopterus > Galeopterus variegatus. Next base: position 417,878 of record NW_007727318.1, on the reverse strand, counting down.
GCAATGCACAAAGGTTCTGGTTTGTCCACATCCTCACCAACACTTCCCACTTTTTTTATAGTAGCCATCCCAGTGGATGTGAAGTGGTATCTCATCGTCATCATGGTTTTGATTTGCATTTCCCTAATAACTAATGATGTTGAGCATCTTTCCATTGTGCTTAATGGTCATTTGTATATTTTCTTCGGAGAAACGCTCTTCAAATTCTTTACCCATTTTTGAATTCAATTGTTTGGTTTTGCTGTTGAGTTTGTAGGAGTTCTTTATATCCCTTATCAGATATATGATTTGCAAATATTTTCTCCCATTCTGAGGGTTGTCTTTTTCACTTTCTTCATAGTGTCCTGTGAAGCACAAAAGACTTTAATTTTTATGAAGTTTGATTTTTTTCTTTTATTGCTGTGCTTTTTGTGTAACACCTAAGAATACAAGATTATGAAAATTTTTATTTTCTTCTAAGATTTTTATTGTTTAGCTCATAAATTTAGGTCTTTGATCCATTTTGAGTTAATTTTGTATACGGTGTAAAGTAACGGTATAACTTCATTCTTTTGCATATAGATATCCAACTTTCCCAGCACCATTTGTTGAAGGACTTTCCTTTCCCCATTGAATAGTTTTGGCATCCTTATTGAAAATTAATCAATCATATTTGTGAGCGTTTATTTTTAGACTCAATTCTATTTCATTGGTCTATATGTCTGTCCTTATGCTAGTACCACACTGTTTTGATTTACTGTAGCTTTGTAGTAAGTTTTGAAATCAGGAAGTGTGAGTCCACCAACTTTGCTTTTTTTCAAGATTGTTTTGGCTATTTGGTCGTTCCTTGAGATTCCATATGAATTTTAGGATGAGTTTTTCTATTTCTTAAAAAAACACTTTTTGGGATTTTGATAGGGATTTCATTAATCTGTAGATAGGTTTAGGTAGTATTGTCATTTTAACAGTATTAAGTCTTCCAGTCCATGAACATGGATGTCTTTCCATTTGCTCAGATATGTCTTTTTAAATTTCCATCAGCAATATTTTATAGTTTTCAGCATGCAAGTCTTTTGCCTCCTTGGTTAAATTCATTCCTAAGTATTTTATTCTTTTTGATGCCATTATAAATGGAATTATTATTTAATTTATTTTTCAGGCTGTTCATTACAAGTGTATAGAAACAAAGCTGATTTCTGAATTTATTTATTAGCTCTGACAATTTTTTATGGGTTCTTCAGGGTTTTTTACATATAAGATCATGTCATCTGCAAATAGAGATAATTTTACTTCTGCATTTCTAATTTGGATGCCTTTTTTCTCTCTCTTGCCAAATTGCTCTGGCTAGACTTTCAAGTACTATGTTGAATAGAAGTAGCAAAAACAGACATCCTTGTCTTATTCCTGATCTCAGGGGTAATACTTTCAGACTTTTACCACTGAGTGTAATATTAGCTATGTTTTTCATCTATGGCCTTTATCATGTTGAGGATGCTCCTTTCTATTCCTAGTTTATTGAGTGTTTTTATCATGAAAGGGTGTTGAATTTTATCAAATTCATTTTCTGCATCAATTGAGATTATCATGTGTTTTTTTCCTCTTCTGTTCTATTAATGTGATGTAATACATTTATTTTTGTATGTTGAATGAACCATTCTTACATTCCAGGAACTAACCCACTTGGTCATGATGTATAATTCTTTTAAAATGGTGCTGAATTTGGTTTGCTCCTATTTTGTTGGTGATTTTTGATCACTTTTCATAAGGGCTATTGGTCTATAGTTTTCTTGTAGTGTCTTAGTCTGACTTTGGTATCACGTTAACACTGGTCCCATTGCATGAGTTACAAAGTTCCCCCCTCTTCAGTTTTTTGAAAGAGTTTAAGAAAGACTGGTGTTAAGTCTTCTATAAATATTTGGTAGAATTCACCAGTGAATCCATCTGGTCTCGGGCTTTTCTTTGTTGGGATGTTTTAAATTACTGATTCAATCTTACTAGTTATAGGTCTCATCAGATTTTTTATTGCTTCTTGAGCCAGTTTTGGTACTTTCTGTTGTGTATTTCTCAGAATTCGACCATTTCATCAGGGTTATCTAATTTGATGACACAGAACCATTCATAGTATTCTCTTATAATCCTTTTTATTTCTATTAAAATAGGTGGTAATGTCTCCATTTTATTTCTGATTTTAGTAATTTGAGTCTTCTCTTTTTTTCTTTCATATTAAGTCTAGCTAAAAGTTGTCAATTTTGTAGACATTTTCAAAGAATCAACTCTTGGTTTCATTGATTTTTCTCCTTTTTTTTTTTTAAATTCTCTATTTTATTTATCTCTGCTCTAACCTTTATTATGTCCTTCCTTCTGCTGGCTTTAGGTTTAGTTTGCTCTTATTTTTCTAGTTCCTTAAGGTGTACAATTAAATTATAGATTTGAGATCTTTCCTCTTTTTTAACGTGTGCATGTATAGCTATAAATTTCCCTCTTAGTTCTGCTTTTACTTTTTATCTCATAAGTTTTTACTTCGTTGTGTTTTTGTTTTCATTCATCTCAAGGTATTTTCTAATTTCACTTGTGATTTCTTCTTTGACCCATTGGTTGTTCAAGATTATTGAAATGGTAAAATGATTTCAGTTATTTCATAGTGTTGATAACACCAAGATCCCTGTACCAGCCAGCTGCCAAAAAAAAAAAAGACATGTTATTTAATTTTCACATATTTGTGAGTTTTTCAGTTTTCCTTCTGTTATTGATTTCTAGTTTCATTCCATTGTAATTGGAAAAGATACTTATTATTTTTTAATTTTCTTTCCTCAGCGGGTATTTCTGTGGGACTTGGATGAAACCATCATCATCTTCCACTCCCTTCTTACTGGATCCTATGCCCAGAAGTATGGAAAGGTAATTTGAGTCTTTCTTTGTTGTAACTGTTGCTTTTCTGACTGTATAGGCAAGTAACTGAAATCATTTTCTCTGCTACCACCATCTTACCCTGTTGGCTTTTCACTTTCTATACAAAACTTGGATGGCTTGCACCAGGCAGGATATGTGGTCAGGCAGAGTTGATTGTGGAGCTAGAAACTAGACCTAGGACCAGTCCTGAAAGCTGAGTTATTTGAGATTGGCATTTTGTAAAGATTAAAATGTAGGAATAAGGCTCAAAACGGAGCAGGGTCTCAGGATTATATATCCCCAAAACTGATCTCTTATCCCTTGAATCATGTTTAACAGCCCCAACTGAGCATTTCATTTAGCTAAATGAAATGTATATGCCATGTATATACAAATAAAGTATGAGGGTACTTTAGAAAGTTCATGGAAAAACAAAATTAAAAGATAATACAGATCTTTCCATGAACTTTGAAGTACCTTCATATATCGGTAATTGTCTTTCTAAAATAGATTACAACCCTTCATCCAGCCTTTCTTTACTCACTTCCTAGTTGTTGAGATAGTGACCTCTGTGTGTGTGTGTGTGTGTGTGTGTGTGTTAATGGTATTACTTCCCAAAAAGTTAAGTGGATGCTTTTTAAGTGACAAGAGAGCACCAAAGGGGTATAATGAATATGATTTTTGACTATAGAGCAATGAGTTGATTTTTAAAATAAATACTAAACCGCTAGTTTCTAGAAACTAAAGTCCTGACATTTTTAACTGTTTATATCCACTCTATTGTACAATCTCAGATTCTTGTAAATGAAATTGCATCGATAACAGTTTGAAAAACTGTTGTTTTAGTCTTAACCCGAAATAATTTTGAAATATTTGAAGATCAGAACCAGTCCTGTGAGTACCAAGTCAAGCAAATTTTCCTCTTCCTGTCTTTCAGGACCCAACAGTAGTGATTGGCTCAGGTTTAACAATGGAAGAAATGATTTTTGAAGTGGCTGATACACATCTGTTTTTCAATGACTTAGAGGTAATCATTTTAAATTGCTTCTGTGCTTCAGTGAGATGTTTTGTTCATTACCTAGTTAGAGCCTGTGCTTATTGGATTTAGAAAATATGTAGTTAGACAGAGTGGGTGTGGAGAGGTCAACTGGCCACTTAGGCATACGTAGTCTTGGAGAAATAGTGCCATGATTAGGTCACTCCAGTCTTGGTTCTTGCCCTCAGTTTTATTAGGTCAAAGATTTTATTTTTGTTTTAAAGTGGGTATGGTTATTTGTACTCTCAGCTATATTTTGATTGTTCTTCAATTTTACCTTCTTAAAACATAGTCTCTTGAGGGCCGGCCCGGTGGCGCACTGCTACAGCGCACTGCTTGGGAAGCGCAGCGGCGCTCCCGCCGAGGGTTCGGATCCCACATACAGACCGGCCGCTCACTGGCTGAGCGAGGAGCGGGGGCAACACCGAGGGTTGCGATCCGTTGCCGGTCACGAAAAAAAAAGACAAAAAACAAAAACAAAAACATAGTCTCTTGATCTGTCAAGTTTATAATGGTTGCTCTAACCCATTATATTTTATACATGTTTACTGTCCAGGTATAGGTTAACATTGATGTACAGAATCATTTTATAGTTAGGTGCCAGGAAAAC
>NW_007727318.1:410060-412817 GCF_000696425.1 Galeopterus variegatus | reverse complement strand
ATACAGACCGGCCGCTCACTGGCTGAGCGAGGAGCGGGGGCAGCACTGAGGGTTGCGATCCGTTGCCGGTCACGAAAAAAAAAGACAAAAAAAACCCACAAAAACATAGTCTCTTGATCTGTCAAGTTTATAATGGTTGCTCTAACCCATTATATTTTATACATGTTTATTGTCCAGGTATAGGTTAACATTGATGTACAGAATCATTTTATAGTTAGGTGCCAGGAAAACCAGGAAACACTAAGAACTTCACAGTGAAACTTTTTGGCTTTGACATTTGAGTTAACCTTTGAGGTAAACATGGTATATTGGAAAGAGCACAGGACCGGGAGTCAGAAGACCAGAGTGTGTCTCAAGTTGGGAAAGTTATGTTCCTATTCTGGACCTCCTACATAAGAATCTATTAACAGTTGTTATATCTGGGGAGGGGAGTGGGTTGCTGGAACACATAGGTGGGAGAGAGCAGATTTTTCACTTGAAGTCCTTTTGAAATTTGAACTTTATAGTATTTGTATTACCTAGTTTTTAAAAATAGTGAAAATTTTAAAGTAAAATAAGATAGCACTTTACAAACACAATGTAATCCTGTTTCTTTTTAAATACAATCTAGTTCTACTCAAGAGACAATTCTCCAACAAATTAACAGCACTGTAAACTCCAGTAATTTTGTCTAAACTCCATAATGCCTTAATCTTCCCTCAACTTTTCATGTTGATAAATTAGGATATCATAGTTTTTATTCAGCAGACATTTATTGAAAACCTACTTTATGCCAATAATTATTGCCAAATTGTTATTTGTAATGATTTTCTAGACATAGTCCCCACTCAGGACTGAAAGTTCTGTGAAGAATTTGACCTGAATGTGTTCCTGCCCTCAGGTCAGTGGTTCTCAACTTTAGGGGGCATAAGAATCACCTGAGGATCTTCTTTAAAAATGGAGATCCTAGGACTTTACTTCCAGAAATTCTGATTGAAGTAGGACTGGGATGAACCCAAGAATATGTGTTTTTAAAAACTTCCCCAGAGGATTCCAGTGCAGGTGCCAAGGTGGTGTCAGAGGAGTGCGTCTGTCAGAGTTAGGCAGTGGGATGCATTTTGTGTCAGTAGTTGCATGGGCTTGATGGAAAAAACCTTGGATGCCACTCACTAGTTGTATGACCTTGAGAAACTCATTTCACCTCACTTTTAGAACATGAGGAGATTGACTTGGATGACCTCTTCTAACTCCTGAATTTGAATTTATAAATTTCTATTTTAGTTATGCTCAGTTTTGATACCACACTCTATCAGCATCTGTTTTGTCTATAAAAATTTGCTGGGAATATGCTACATAAGGGCACTGGACTAGACTAGATGGATGCAAAGGAGATATAAGATGTGGATCCTGCCCAAAAAGGCCACGGTGTAATAGGACTTACAGTCTAGTGTAGGGCATAGACACACCTGACAGTGTAAGGGAGTTTGTGTTATCCCCATGAGGTGTTGGAGAAATGAACCATTAAGATAAGAACAGACTAAGCAATGGGATAGTTATAAGGAAGAATGCATGAAGTCTGAGGGATGTGAGTTGGGCCTTAAAAGAAGTTGGAAGCAAGTGGAGTGAGAGTGATCTTTCACACATAAGAGAGGCCATAAGTTATTTCATCATCCTGCCATTGTATGTGGTCTTTTCACAGTATGTCATGGTGGTAATAATACTTCTACTCACTGGACTAAAATCATGTGTTTTGTCTTTTAACAGGAGTGTGACCAGGTACATGTGGAAGATGTGGCTTCTGATGACAATGGCCAAGACTTGAGGTGATAAAAGATGTCTTGACTATCCAAACACCTGTTATGTGCAAGATACTGTCTAGTTTCAGAGGAAAACAAAGATAAATAACATGTGAGGGGGGGCCGACCCATGGCTCACTTGGGAGAGTGTGGTGCTGACAACACCAAGTCAAGGGTTAAGATCCCCCTACGGGTTATCTTTTGGAAAAAAGAAACGTGAGGGTACTTCAGAAAATTCATGGAAAAATAGAATTGAAATATAATATAAATCTTTCCATGAGCTTTTTGAAGTACCCTTATATAGCTCTAAAAGAGCTCATAATCTATTAGAGGAGACAGGAACAATCATAGTTAACCATGACATACAGAGTAAGAAGGTTCTCTGTACTGGCCAGCCTCCAAAAAAAAAAAAAGAGTGATAAGGTGACAATAGAAAATGTGATGGAACACAGAAAAGAAAGTAATTTTGATGGGGGTAGGTAGTCGGTGGTACCATCAATGGAGAGGCCTTCTCAGTGGAGTAGCATTTGAGCAGGACCTTAAAGAATGGGTAGCAATGATGGGATAAGGAAGAAGCATTCAAAGTAAAGGACATACAAGTTTCTCTTTGGCCAGATTGTCAGTCGGGAGAAAATGTGCTTCCAGACTGGGTAGTTTTAGATGGAAATAAGCATCAGGAGTTTCACCAGGGAAACTAACCATGGGGGTCTGATGGTGTCAGGAATAATCTTAGGGAAGACAGTCTTAAAAGTTGTACTGTAGTGAAACTAAACCAAGGAAGTCTCAGTGGCAAAATGCTTGCTCATTCTCTTCATTCATCTCTTGGTTACTGTCTTTTGGCCCAGTAGCTTTAGCTAAGAATGATCCAAAAATTTATCTAGTTTATATTTAAAGACTTAAAGGAAAAAAAGACTGTCACATCTTTTCATGTTAGTTTTTTTTTTTTTTTTTTTTTTTTTTTTTTTTTTTTTTTTTTTTTTTC
>NW_007727318.1:405672-408721 GCF_000696425.1 Galeopterus variegatus | reverse complement strand
CTCCCGCGCCTCGCTCAGCCAGTGAGCGGGAACCGGTCTGTATGTGGGATCCGAACCCTCGGGCGGGAGCGCCGCCACGCTTCCCAAGCGGCGCACTATCCAGTGCGCCACCGGGCTGGCCCCATGTTAGTTTGTTTTAATGTTTATCGCTTTTCATAGGTAAAATATTGTTCCCTGTGACTACCCTAAAATTAAATGTTCCATTCATGAATTCTGAAATACAGAGCAGAACTGTACATATCACCTTAGTAAGGACCTAATCATATAGTGCAGAGAAGATTGAAAGGTTTCACTTTTAGGAGCAGCATTCAGTTTTGCATATTGTGCATTGAGTAGGCATGGAGCACACCATTCTTTTGAGACTTTATTGATCTTTTTAGGAAAAAAGCATGGTCTGTAGCAGTTTATGATTCTGAACCCCAGTGTTTTCTTTTTTTTTTTTTTTTATCTTTTATACATGTGGCTAACCAGTAATTACCCATCTATGTCTTGGCAGCTTTATTTTCTTAAATATAGAATCTCACACTTAACATATTGAACTCTGTTTTGACTTTCGATTGAATCAGATTGTCTTTAATTCTGTTATTTTAATATTTTTACTTATCAAGTATTAATCCTTCCTAGTTTGTATAACTGTATTAGGTATCTATTGCTGTATAACAAATTACCCCAAAACAGTAGCTTAAAATTATTAAACATTTATCATCTTACAGTTTCTGTAGGTCAGGAATTTGAAAGCGGCTTCACTAGATAGTTCTTAATCACAGTCTCTGGGATTGAAATCAAAGTGTTGGCTGGAGCTATAATAACCTGAAGGCTTGCCTGGAGTTAGAAGACCTGCTTCCAATCTCTCACATGTGGCTGATGATAGGAGGTCTTATTTCTTACTACACGTGCCTTTCCATGGGGAAGCTTATTCTAAGTTTATCCCATAGCCAGGGGGAGCAGAATTAGAAGAGAGGAGTCTCAAAGAATTCATGGACGTATTGTGAAGCCACTACATTGACCCGTGAACTTAATAAACTAGCCAACAGATCACTGAAGAAAAACATCTGCCATTATTTTACCCTTATTAGCATTTTGGATAATTTCCTTCCATTATTTTTTCACAAGTTCCTCCTTTTTACATGGTTGCAATCAATGTGTGTATGTGTGTATGCACACTAAATTTTATATTTCACTTTTTTTCACTGCATGTTATTCTCTGTCATTAATGAAAAAGATGCTCTATCCCAGTCCAACATCTGGGAGATGCTGGTGCTTGAATTACCTCTCCTTCCCTCTCAGTCCTTTCTTTGATAGAAGTGATGGGGTGAGATAGAGGACAAGTGAAAGATAGACTCTGACAGCAAAAATTAAGGGAGAAAATTCTTAAAGCCATTAGCTTTGTTTATCAAGTACCAGGAACAGGACAGAGAATCCCAGGGGGCACTCAACCAAAAACCCCATGCTGTATAGATTTTAATTTCCATTATTCTTTCTCTTTGCAGCAACTACAGTTTCTCAACAGATGGTTTCAGTGGCTCAGGAGGCAGTGGCAGCCATGGTTCCTCTGTAGGTGTGCAGGGAGGTGTGGACTGGATGAGGAAACTGGCTTTTCGCTACCGAAAAGTGAGAGAAATCTATGATAAGCATAAAAGCAATGTGGGTGGTAAGTGTGGCCTACAACCAGTCCAATTCTCTGTTTCTTTCCGATTTCCTGCTTTCCTTTCCAGGAATTCCTTAGATCCTCCTGGTACTGCTCATGAATTTATGCCATAGTAACATGTTAACTCTGTATTTAAAAACATGGAGGTTTGATTGAAACTCTTTGGGGAAGAATCTCTGCATTTCTAATGGACTTCTCTTAAAATGACTTTGGAATGTTCTCTTCTCTTTAGACAAATGCCTTTTAAAAGGAACTGTGTTCCATAGATTATGTTTAATGACATGTGTTTTGTTCTTGTCACAGCTACTGTTAATACTAGTTAATAGGATGCCACATTTTGGGGGGGTGGTTTATATAACCATCAGGACTAGTCAAGTGGAACTGGTTACTAAATTTGTAGTGGATTAAAAACTAGGTCTGGGATTATAGGTTGGCAGTAGCCATGTGTTGTGATTTGAAGGACTTTAGAAATTCTTTCTGGGCCAGCCCGGTGGTGCTTGGGAGCGCCGCCGAGGGTTCGGATCCCATATAGAGACCGGTCCGCTCACTGGTTGAGCGCGGTCCAGGCGCAACACCGAGAGTTGCGTTCCTGTTACCGGTCACAAAAAAAGACAAAAAAAAAAAAAAAAAAATTCTTTCTGCCCAAAAGTATTTCAAAATCAGATGCCACTATGCTTAATATTCTGTTGCTTAGAATTAATTAATCATAGATTGCTCAAATTAGAAGACACATTAGAGATCTAATCTAAATCCCTCATTTTGCAGTTGAGAAAATTTATGTCCATGGTAAGGGTAGCTGGGGCAGGTTACCCACAGTCATGTAGCAAGTTGGTGATCGTACTGTGGTTGGGATCCAAGTGCACTTTACATTCATGCAGTTCTTTTTTAGTGAATTGCCCTTATGAGAAAATATTTAAAACTGTGAACCATAACCCTTAAAGATGTACGTACACTCAAAATGTTGCAAAAAGTTTCAAGGATTACATAGACTGCCTTACAGGTATATTATTCCAGGTCAAGAACCCTTGTATTATACCATGCTGCCTTACAATATGGTGCAGAAAGTAGAAACAGGGCTTTAAAGATTAATTTGGTTGGGGCCGGCCCGGTGGCGCACTGCTGCAGTGCGCCGCTTGGGAGCGTGGTGGCGCTCCCGCTGAGGGTTCAGATCCCACATACAGACCGGTTCCCGCTCACTGGCTGAGCGAGGTGTGGGAGCAGCACCGAGGGTTGCGATCCCGTTGCCGGTCCCGGTCCGGTGCGGGCGCGACACTGAGGGTTGCGATCCGTTGCCGGACACGGAAAAAAAAAAAAAAAAAAAAAAAATATAATTTTTATTACACCTCTTGTTACCCTAACAGCCTCAAAAAAGAATAAGGTTTTTAAATTTTGTTTATTTTT
>NW_007727318.1:375125-405662 GCF_000696425.1 Galeopterus variegatus | reverse complement strand
GAGGGTTGCGATCCCGTTGCCGGTCCCGGTCCGGTGCGGGCGCGACACTGAGGGTTGCGATCCGTTGCCGGACACGGAAAAAAAAAAAAAAAAAAAAAAGATTAATTTGGTTCATTCCTGTTATAGCCCTCTAATACCAGATAAAACTTATGGGCTTCTAGATTTTGGAAATTGAATTTACTTTTTTCAGCTTCCCATTTTTATATTATTTCTCATGATTCAGTCTCAGTACTTTTTATTTTATCAGCTCCCAAGTCTTTTTACTTTTCCTCTCTCACAAACAATTAGCCTTTCTTTTGTTAGTTTTAATACAACTTAAGTCTCTGATCCTTTCCCTGCCCAGTGCCTGGACCTGGTTTCCTGCTAGTAATGCAACCCTCTGTGAGAATCCTATCAACCTAGTTTGGGGTACAGATTAAAAGTAATATCCACCTGTTTGTATAATATGAATTAACAAAAATTCCACATCATATATTAGTTAAGTATATTACATATAGGTATTGGTTTTGTTGTTTTATTTTATCCAAAATGTTAAAAGAGTCATCTGATTCTAGGCTTGCATTGTGAAACCACCAATCAGAAAACAAATTATACTCACAGTTCTCCTCCTCACAGAAATGCCTTCTGCTTTTAGAGTATTGCTAATAGAATACAGGATTTTTTTTTAACCTTCACTACAGAAAATTCAGAGCAAAATTTATTGTCTGAATACTATATCTCAAGTGTCTGACAACATGCTCCCATTGTATGAGTTCTGTTTTGTTTTGTGCTTAATTGTCTAGTTTTAGGCAGTGTTTTAGTCTCTTATCAGCTGCAGTTGTTTCAGAAGTAAGTACACTACAGAGAGTTGGTCAGTTCAACCTGGAATCTCAGGTTGATGTGTTCTGGCACAAGTAGAAGTGCAGTCACCATGGGACTTGTGTATGGTAGTGGAAAGTCTTCCTGAGACCAGAAACTTGCTATGTAATCTTAGCAGGCCTCTTTTCTCCTTGGACTTTGGTTTCTTTAGGAAGAGATTAGAAATGCTGAGGACTCTTCCAGCTATAACATTCTTTTTTTTGCTCTTTGGTTCTTGATGTCCATGTTCTAAAGCAGTGCTACTCAAAGTCTGCCAGTCTGCCAGTTACGTTACTGGATAATGATGAAAGAAGGAGCTTGCACCAGAATCTAATCGTAGTGTTTCTATCAGCTGAATTTTTTTGCCCCTGTAGCAAAACATTCTGATGAAAAATGTCAAAGTGACATTTTGAGTAGCACTACTCAGCTCAGTAAACTATTTCAGTGACTCACTATTCTAAATTGAGTATAGATATTGCTTTCTCAGTATCAGCAAGTATATGTCATCAAATGATAAATGTGTCTGCTTTTATTTCCAAAGGCCTCCTCAGTCCTCAGAGAAAGGAAGCACTGCAGAGATTAAGAGCAGAAATAGAAGTTTTAACAGATTCCTGGTTAGGAACTGCATTAAAGTCCTTACTTCTCATCCAGTCCAGGTATGGAAATGATTCTTTTAGGTCTTATCTTCTCAGAGACACACTCTTTCCTACCCCGGTTCAGGACAGGTCATTCCCTAAAATAAGGTTTGGGATAGGGGTGAAAGGAATTTAAATGATACAGGGAAGTATTTAGGTTAGGTGGGAGGCAAGTTCTATTTATATTAGCAGCACATCTTAGAGTTCTAAGAGAATATTTATTTATGAAACCCTTTTTCTTTTTTCTTACTTTTTGCTCACAAAATTAAAACTTAGTAAACAATAATCTCCAGCCCAGAAGTTGGGCTCGGTGACATCAAAGAATCCATGTAGTACCATATCACAAATATTCTTAAATACATGAAGCTCCAAGAATGTACCCAAACCCACTGAAGAAGGCAAGATTCAAAAGAAAATGGGTACAGTAAGCAGATTAAGGAGATTTCATCCTGAAGTTTAGACTAGGAATAAGTGCAGCCATATCTGTACCAATACCCTATTGCTCTCTCCCTCAAAGCTGGAATTCCAGATCCATAATCTAGTAGAATAAACAGTAAAACTGACACCAAGGGGTGGATATCTAGTGAAAGTAAAGGGCATGTGAAATTAATGTCTATTCTGTAATCCGTGTTGCTATTGTATGAATAGCACAGAGGACTTAAATCATATCTCATTTATGGCCTGAATTGCATTCAGACAAAATAGTACAGTAACTGAGAGCTCTTTGTTGTTTATTTGTTTTCTAAAGTATGATATCAATGACATGGATTGCGGGTATTTGCCAAGGTGTTGCAGTGAGCTAGAATGGTCAGAAGGGGGGAAAGGCAAGAATAAGTTGCTACTCTGTGTCCACTGAGAGACAAAAAGAGTAGGATCTCTGTATTTTAATATAGAAAATAAATAAACCTGAAGTAATAAGAGTAATAACTGAACATTGGCACTAAACAATATCATACCAGACCCTTTGAGTTTAATCTTTAATAGTTAGATCCTAAAGAGTTAGCCCATTTGAATTCTTGCTCTAAGGTTGGTTTAGTTTCACCTTTTTTTTTTTTTTTTTTTAATTCTTATTCTCTTCTAGAAAGAATTGTGTGAATGTTCTGATCACTACCACCCAGCTCGTTCCAGCTCTGGCCAAGGTTCTCCTATATGGACTAGGAGAAATATTTCCTATTGAAAACATCTATAGTGCTACCAAAATTGGTATGGTTTCTATTCTGTTTCTTATCACTGGCCTTACAGTAAGACTTCCTACTCATGATGCACCTGTTATTTGCCAGCCCTTCTGTTAACACTTTATGTATCTGAGTAAGATCTATAATCCTAACAATAGCCCTCTGATATTTCTGATGAGGCAGTTGAGGCTTAGCAGTTATACAGCTTACTAAAGGCCTTATAGCTAGTAAGTTACATAAACATGCTCTTTTCTTTCATAATATTTGGAAGAACATTATTCTAGGTTAGAAATCTATTTTTGCCTCATTTCAGGTTTCTCTTTTTCTTTTTTTTACAGAGAGTATGTAGTATGATAGAAAAGCAGTAGATTAAAAATCAAGGACTAAACTACATACTTAAAAATGGTTAAAATATTTTAGACCAATTAGAATGGCTACAATCAAAAACAAAATAACAATTGTTAGTGAAGATGTGGAGAAATCGGAACCTTTGTGCACTGTGGAACTGCTATGGAAAACAGTATGATGGTTCCTCAAAAAAATAAAGTAGAACTACCATATGATATAGTAATCCAACTTTTGGGTAAATATCAAAAAGAATTGAGTCTCAGATTCTTGATATACATGCAAATATCCAAAAGCAGGGTTTCAGAGAGATATTTGCACACCCATGCTCATAGCATTATTCACAGTAGCCAAGAGGTAGAAGCAACCCAGATTCCCATCAGTGGATGACTGGATAAACAAAACGTGATATATATATATATATATATATACACACACATACATACACACACACACACACACACACACACACACACACACACACACACACTAAAATATTAGCCTTAAAAGGGAAGGAAATCCTGTCACATGCTACAACATGAACAAATGATGAAGACATTATACCAAGTGAAATAAGATGGTCAGAAAAAGACAAATACTGTCTAATTCCACTTACATGAGGTACTTAGAGTAATCAAATTCTTAGAAACAGAAAGTAGAATGGTGGTTTCCAGGAACCAGGGGAGGGAGGAAATAGGGAGTTGTTCAACAGGGATAGAATTTCAGTTTTGCAAGATCATAAAGTTCTGGAGAGCTGTTGCACAACAGTGTGATACTTAACCACTCCTGAATTGTGCATTTAAAACATGATTAACATGGTAAATTTTGTTATGTGTTTTTTTTTTACCACAATTAAAAGTGTCTTAGGGGCTGGCCTGTGGCTCACTCGGGAGAGTGTGGTGCTGATAACACCAAGGCCAGGGTTCGGATCCCTATATAGAGATGGCCGGTTAGCTCACTGGGTGAGCCTGGTGCTGACAACACCAAGTCAAGAGTTAAGATCCCATTACCAGTCATCTTTTAAAAAAAAAAACAAAAGTGTCTTAAAGGTTAAATTAGTAAATTTTATCTTATTCATATTTTACCACAATTTTTAAAAAGAAAAAAGAAAATAAAAACCAAGGACTAGGATTCAAAGTCCTTGCTCCCTCATTTACTAACCCTTACTGTAGGCAAATTATCTTATCTCTTGAGACTCAGTTTTCTTGTGTAAAATGAGAATCTACCAGGGAACTTGGGAAAATCAAATGAGACTGTGTATACAAAGGTACTTTTTAACCCCTGAAAATGTATTTAAGGGCCGGTCCATGGCTCACTTGGGAGAGAGTCGTGCTGACAACACCAAGTCAAGGGTTGAGATCCCCTTACCGGTCATCTTTTTTTTTTTTTTAATTTAAATGTATTTAATACTGAGTATATGAAATAGTAGGTGCTCAATAAATATTTGCTAAATGAATGAATTAATAATTGGCATTAGGTTTACACAAAACCAGCTTGTGCACCTGAGATGCAGCAGAATGTCTCACTCTAATCCTTATGTGCTGTACATGGTTTGGGGAAAGAGGAGTATGACAACTCTTCCCTTACTCCCATCCCCTTTAGACTATGTGTATGGTCCCTACTTCCTATTGCAGCAAAGGGGAGGGTCCTGGAGTTTAAAGGTTAAGTGTGGTTATTTATTTTTTAATCTACTACATGCCTGTCAATTAACTTTCTTTGTAAAAAACAGATTTAATTTTTTTTTAATATCCCAGGATCTATGGAGGTTATAAATAAGCCCACCAAGTTCTAGTGACACTTTCTTTCTTTCTTTTTTCATTTATTCAACAAATATTTGATGATCTTCTTTTATGTGCTAGGCATTATTCTAGGTACAAGGGATACAGCAGTGAACAAAAAATACAAAAATCCCTGTCCCTAGTGGGAGGAGACAATCAATAAACAAATAAGTAAGTGAAACAAAGTATGTTTAATGGTAATGAGTGCTGTGGATAAAAATCAGGTAGAGAAGGTAGGATTACGTTTTAAATAGCAGTTAGGTAAGACCTCAATGAACAGGTATCTTTTGAGCAAAGATCTAAAGGAGGTGAGGGAGTGAGCCATTAGCATATATCTGCAGAAAAAACTGGCAAGAAGAAGAAACAGAAAGTGGAAAAGGTTGGTGGTATGGTCAAGGAAGAGCAAGGGAGAAAAAATAGTAGGAAATAAGGTCAGAGAGAGAGAGATCAAAGGAGAGGGTAGGGAGATGTTTTAGGGCCTTATGGAATGAAATGTTATAAAGTTGTGAGAAGAGTAACATGATCTGACTTACACTTTAAAAGCATCAGTCTTACTGCTGTGTAGGTCTTGAGAAGGACAGCTGGGAGACAGGTTAGGAGATTATTGTAATAATCCAGCCTGAGATCATGGGTGGCTTGGACCGGGTGGTAGCGGTGGAGGTTGAGAAGTAACCAGCTGCAGTACAGGATTATAGTATGAAGGCAGAGCTGACAGAATTTGCTGATAGTTTGGATATAGGGTTTGAAAGAAAAAGAAGTTAAGGGTGATTCCAGGGATTTGAGCCTAAGCAACTGAAAGTATGAAGATGCCATTCACTAAGATGAAGACTGTGGAAGAATGATTAGGTGTTTAGTTTGGCATGTTGAATTTGAAATAATTATTAGACATCCAAGTGAAGACGTCAAGTAGGCAGTCACATTCTGGAAATCAAGGGAGGAATACTGACTAATTATACAAAATTGAGAGTTTTCATGTATGTATGGTTATTTAAGACTAGATGAGATCATAGAAGTGAGTGCAGATAGAGAATAGAAGTCTAAGAACCAAGTCCTGGGGCCCTTTAATATTTAAATGTTTGGATCATGAGGAAGAATTAGCAAAAGCGTCAGAAGGATTAGCCTCAGACGGAGGGGGGAAAAGGAGAATGGTGTCTTGAAGACAAAGGAGGGAAGGGTGATCAGCTCTTATCAGATGTTGTTGATGGGTCAGATGAGACCTGAGAATTGAAGGTTGTTTTTAGCTACATGAAGGTCATTAAGAACTTTGACATGCAGTTTGAGTGCAGTGATGGTGATGAAACACTAATTAGAATGGTTTTAAGAGAGAATGGGAAGAAAGGAGTTGGAGAAGGCAACTACATGGCAACTCTTTAGAGAGGTTTGTTTAAATAACAAGAAATGAGGTATTAGCTGAAGGAGTATGTGGGCTCAAGAGGATTTTTGAACATAAGAGAAATTATATTAAATGTGTATGCAGATGTTAATGATCCACTAGATGAGGAAAGATGATAATGGTGCCTGCTGCGTGCCAGGCACTGCCAAGGCACTAGGAATACAGCAGTGACAGAATCTTCTGTCCTTATGATAATCGGGTTATCCATGTGGGGGAAAAAAGAATTGTTTTCCTTCTTTATCCAACATGCAAAAATAAATTCCAGGTATGGCTCAGTTGGTTAGAGTGCAATGTTGATAAAACCAAAGTCAAGGGTTTAGATCCCCATACCAGCCAGCTGCCAAAAGAAAAAATAAAACATTCCAGGTATATTAAAAACTTAACATGAAAAGCAAATTTTTAATTTTTAGGAGAAAATATAGAAGAGTATCTGCATGACCTTAAGGTAGGGAAGGATCTCTTTTTTAAAAGAGCCAAAAGTTATTTTAAAGAATAAAAAGATAATTTTGATTGCATGAAGTTTTTAATTTTACCTACAATGAAAGATAACATAAATTGATGAGACAAGCCACAGACTAGGAGAAAATATTTGCAACACATTTAATTGACAATTAGTATACAGAATCTATAAAGAACTCCTGTGAATCAATAAGCAACAAACAATTTTGCCTATAGAAAAAATAGGCAAAAACCTTGAAACAGCCAGTTTGCAGAAAAAGAAAACCAAACTGTCAGTAAACATAGGAAAAATTCCTTAACTTCACCAATTAAGAAAATGAAAATTAAAATGTGATGTATTTCCCACTCATCAGATAGAAATTTTAATCTGACAGTGCCAAGCTTTGTTAAGGTAATGGAGACTCTTACTCTGCAGATGGGACTGAAAATGGATATAACCTTTCTTGGAGAACAGTCTGTTTTTGTTTATGTCTAATAAAGTTGGAGATGTGCATGACCCTGTGATCAAGCAATTCCACTTTTAGATATATATACTTTAGAGCAGGTGTCTGTTTCTGGAAAATAAGGAATTGGAGGGAGACAGCTTTTTGTCTGTTAACTTATTTCTAACAAGAAAGCAGGGCCTTATGTTTTCACTTCTCTTTCCTACCCTAAAACTTTTCCCCTCAGAAATCGTTCATTCATTATGACACAATAGCCAGAGCCTGGATTTGGAGTCCAGGCCCAAAGTCCAAATTCTTACTACTAGCTTGTCTGTGGTCTGCTGCAAGCCGATAAACCTGTGAGTTCCATTGTCATCTGTAAAATAGGGAATGGTATCCATCTGGCTGGATTATTTTGAGAATTAAATGAAGGAATAAATTGAAAAGTGCTTTGCAAGCTGTAAAGTACAAGAGATGGGGAAGAGGGAGGCAGTGGTCACAGCTCTCACACTGCCTGGGCCCCTTAGTCTTCCATTTACACAAATCCCCTCACACTAGGATCTTTGGGACTTCACTGCCAATGTGAAGATTACAGTAAATTGTCGTTGTTGTTGTCACCATCATTGTTTTAATGGTACAATTTCACATTCTTTGGGCAGTGGACCTACTGGGTCTCTAGCACCCTTTTCTTTAATATTGAAAAAAAGATAAGAGAAGAATATCCTAATAGGAAATTTCTTTTTCTCATCAGGTAAGGAGAGCTGCTTTGAGAGAATTGTGTCAAGGTTTGGAAAGAAAGTCACATATGTAGTGATTGGAGATGGACGAGATGAAGAAATTGCAGCCAAACAGGTAACCATGGTGAAGAAAATAGTCTATGTAGTTGTGCATTGAGCAATTAGAAAAATGGTAAAATTATGAAATCTTAGCATTCTGTTGTGCACTTACAGTGTTTTCCCTTCCTTCTCTTCCTCTCCCATTTTTCTTTAAAGAAAAAGAGGGTCATTTTTTTCCCCAAATGGAGTTTTCCCTTATAAGTTGTTAAGCCCTCCCTTCCCCTCTTCCCTGCCACTCAAAAATCTTAAAATCTTTGAACCCTGCTACAGGGACCCCCATTATTAAACCCGAGCTGGACCCCCCATCTTCCATCTTCATCTTAGAAGGCAGTGCCTTCTCAAGAGCATTAGACCTGACTGCAAAAAGGTGACATTCTTACTTTGTTCAGGCTTCAGACTCTCAAAAAACAACAGTACGGTCAATTGGAGTTGTTTCTATAGGGAAAGTTCTTCCTGCTTTTGAACCCTGAAAAGATTGTTCTGATGTTAACCTCATCATTATACAGGCCCCAACTTCAGGTCATCCCTTAATATAAGAAATAGTAGATGAGTCTTGGCTATGGAGTCTAAAATCAAGCAGGTTCATATCCCATCTGTTTATTAGCTGTGTGATTTTGGACAGTTTACTTATCCTCTTTGAGTTTCCTTATCTGCTAAATGGATCTAAAGAATAAAGTTCTTTCCCTTCCTGCCCCAGTTTATTTTCTTCCAGCAACAGTATTTCTTACACTTGGGGGTAACGGGTTGCCAACTAAGACTAACTGCCCTGATTTTCTTCACCCAGTTAACATAGAAACCTTAGCAACTATTAATGGACTATGAGGTTGGTAATGAGTTAGCATTATTACCTCATTATGTTTACATTTGCCACTTTATGTAGCAATTCAAAGACCTTTGTTTTTTCACATTTGTTATCATTCAAGCTTTGATTCTAAAGTGCTTCTTGATGCCCCCTTTGGGGAAGACACTATTGGGTGTAGGCATCAGTGCTTCTCAATGTGAAGAAGAGAGTGGGGGAGAGAAAGAACAACTCAAGTCATTAACAGAGTTGGTGTCTCTAAGCTGATGTCTGTAATCATCTACTGTAGAATATGCTCATTGGAAAATGCTTTATCCAGTTCAACCTCCACCCTATGAGGGATCTTTCTGAGCCTCTCTGACAGAAGACTCTAGTCCTTGCTTGAATAGACACTGATGCCCAGGTAGCCTGTTCCACTGTGGGGTCATCCAGATCGTTAGGGTGTTCCTCCTTGCACTGAATAAAAATTTCTCTAACTTTTACATACTAGTCCTAGTGTAGCGCTCCTGAGCATAATATAACAAGCCCACTTCCTCTTCTGTATATTAATAGCTTTTTAAATATTATGTGTGAGCAGCTGGCTTGGGAAAAAACTAGGCCACATGGCAAAAGAACTGTATCCTAGGACCTCAGTATTCTTAGTGACTTGGAACAAGTTTGAACAAGATTATCAGTAGAGCTAATCTTCAGCTTCATAGAACATGGTTTCCAACACTTGGGTTTATCAAAGCGCTCCTTTAAAATGTGCCTTCCAGAACACCATACAGTATTCTGGACATGATTCTGACCACATAATATAATGTCTTTATTATTATTTCGCAGATCTATATATTCTGCATCTTAGACATGGTCAAGATCTGGGTCTTGTATCTCTGAAATTTAAGGAAGTTGACCATCTGTAAGACAATGTAATCTTTTAGTAATACTGATCTTTTTACCTGGGCTATTTTATTTGCTCCTGAAGACCCTGTATAATAGCTAGAACAGGTATATCTCCCATAAAAGCACAGTTACCACTGAAACCTAATAAAAATCCCTCACATTTGTAAAGTGCCCTATAATGCACAAAGTCCTTATACGTGCAACTTATTTGATCCTTATGACAGCCCTGTGATGTGGGCAGGGGTGGATAGGGTCACCAAGTACCTTGGGGAAAGATCTGTGGAAGAAGGGGTATGGGTACATATAAGTTCCCAAAAGAAGTTGGATTAACCAGCTATACCCCTTCTCTTCCAGCACAACATGCCCTTCTGGAGGATCACAAACCATGGAGACCTAGTATCCCTCCATCAAGCTTTGGAGCTTGATTTTCTCTAAGAACTGGAATGAGGAGCTTCCCCGTTTGCTCCTTTTCCCTCCAGAAGGGAGCTAGAGACCGGAACCAGCTGGGGACTCTCTTGTCTCTGTGGGTCTCTCTCTCTTTCGTTTTCTCCATGGAATACTGGCAAGAACACAATCAGAGAAGAACTGGAATGAGGAGCTTCCCCGTTTGCTCCTTTTCCCTCCAGAAGGGAGCTAGAGACCAGAACCAGCTGGGGACTCTCTTGTCTCTGTGGGTCTCTCTCTCTTTCGTTTTCTCCATGGAATACTGGCAAGAACACAATCAGAACCAACAGCTGCGGTTTTTGCTAAGAGTGAGCCATAGCCTCATGTTCATCCTCGTACAGAAGGAGACAGTTGGATAGAGAGAACAGTAGACTTACTGCAACTACAGTGCTTTTAATTCTTCTGTGTTTTGTTTCAAAAAATGAAGAAAAAGAAAAGGAAATTCCTCGAGCAGAGTTACACTCTTAGTCCATGACCAGATCGAGAACTGCTATTAACTTGAGGTGATAGGAAAAATGCGCAGACTTTATAATAACATTTCTTGCAGTCTTTAGAATCTCGTTAGCTGTAGAACTCATTTCCAGTGAATATGTATGTTATTTTTATAGGTAAGGGTCTGGTCTTTGAAGCAGGTTTTTCCCCCCTTTCTTTTTCTAGCAAGAAAAGGGCGTATAAAGTTTCCTTGAAAATAATAATTGAAATATCTAAAATACCTCTTTGAGACAGTAGCACCTCTTTAGCTGCTCCAGTGGTCTGCTCTCTAGGATGGTTCCTTTCCCGTTCTTCCATCTCCTAGTTTGCTGAGCTGTGGGGCACTGGACACTGATTAACTTTTGACTTAGGCATTTCCCATCATAGACGCCTTAGTCCCCTTTCCAGTCACTCTTCCTCTTTAACCAAATGGCACAACCCTAGAAACTCTTTCTCTTATACTATAAATTCTAACCCTTCAGTTTGACTCATATTCAAGGACTGTGTCCCAGGAGGCTTAGCCTCCAAACTGGAGAGAAGGGACGAAGGCTTCTTAGGAATTTCATCTTCTTTGGCTCTTGAGACAGGAAGAATCTACCTATTCCTCCTGCAAAGATGCACCCTTTCCCCATTAGATGCTCACCCCTGCAGCCTCTCCCTTCTTAGTCATCAAGTACTAGACTCTTGTCTCTTTCCTGCCCTCTGCACCTCCCATCCACCTCCATGCAGCTCTGGCCAGTCCCTGGATATTGGACCTAAGAAGTCAAATCAAGTCTAAGAACAGGCTTATAACTACATTTTGGCCAAAACTACCAATGTATTGGACTTCCTTTGCGGAAGCTCTTAAGCCATATGAAAGGGTATCCTGGGCATATATTTACTTAGATCTCTGCCTGAAACTGAAAAGAAGATTGCTATAATCAAAACCCAGTTTCCCTTGGAACACCCCTCTTCTCAAATCCCATTCTAAAATGGGAAACCAGAAGGCCAGAAAGACTTTGCTTATTTAAATGAGGATGCTGGATCCTCCAGTTCGTTCCTGAAAACTTAATCTTGGGCCAAATGCAGGAACATCTCTCAGCTTGACCTCTGGGAAGATTGGTGGGTCCCCATGCACTGGCCCCAACCTTTCAGTCCAGCTATGTTTGTTGACTGCCTTATTCCTCCAAGACCAACTTGGGCATCTGCTGAGGCAGGAGAAACTTCCCTAGAGCTGAGGAAGTTTATCCTCTCCCAGGCTGCACAGAGAAAGATGATTATATAAGCACCTCAGTCTTGGTCCTCAGTAGGACCTACTCCAGCTATAATTGCTTGTCCCCAGAGATTCTGCATACCCATTTCCAGAGCTGTTGCAGCACAAAGAGGCAAGAATCCTAAATGCCAGATAGCAACAGAGAAAGGCTGGTATACACATTCCTTCAGAACTGATTGCAAAAGTGCTGCATGACTCACAATTAGGGAATACGCTTTTGGAGAGGGGCTGAAGTCAGTGCTCCATTACTTAACTGCCTCTTTTGTCTTGTTTCCTTGTGGGGTCGGAGGAGTGAAATGTAGTCAGCAGACCTTCCCTTGGTCTGTATTCAGCATAGTAGCCCAGATGCTGCTCTGCCTTGCTTGATGGTTGATCTTAGAAAGCTCTAGGATGGTTGTACTTTGAGGCCTCAAAACCCTGTTGGTTTCTTGCTCTGGACAAAGGCCACCCTGTTGGTACTGTGCTCAGGTTTGTATGGCTATATCATGCACACAGATGCACAAACACTTCTCTCTCCCCACCCTTTGGGAGCTCTTTATCCTTAAAATATGACTTGGATTCCTTTCAATTGCCTTTTTCCTCTTGTCCTGACTGCCTATCTTAGCCCTTTCCAAAAGGAACTTGAACTTGGCCAAGAGAGTTGAGGAGGCTCTCTGAGCAGAGCATCTTCTGCTCTTTTCTGGTCACTGCCACCCTCATTTAGAGGGCAGACAGAAAACAGGAGCTTCTTGGCCCATCTTTCTGAAATGAATTGACCAGGGAACACAGAATTCTTATCCCTGGCACAAACATCTGGAAAGAAAAGTAAGTGGGCAGCATTAAGAGCTGCTGGAAGCTGCGGGTCAAAGGATACTGTGGGTTCATTCATCAAGTTGTAAGCCCTATTTAATAGAAAAAGTCCCCCTGAAATAAGCCAGATGATGAGTCCTTCTCCAGGTGGGCACTGTGGATTTCATAAGATGGGTCTGTACATTTCATGGTGAAGGCTATCTCTAGTAGTGGATCTGGAGTTGTCAGGTGTGTCCTGAGTTTCGGAGGTGGCTTGACTTTCGAATGTAAAACTGACTGTGCCTTAGCATCACCCTGTCCAGTGTGCCTTGGGCAGCTGTGGTGTCCAGGAGAATAGATGCCTCCTCCAGATTTAGATGCCTATTTAGGCTTTTATTTGATTTGGGGTGTTCTTGTTTTCTGCTCTACAAGTTTGGGGGGAGGGCATATTTAGTGTCCAAAGAGACTTGTGCCACAGCTTGTTCGCAGTTTATACAAACTCAGCTTTAAAGCTCCATGTAGAATCTGATTGGCACACTCCAGCTGCAGCACATGGAGCTTCTAGATGTTCACTATCTTGAATGGGTGTCGGTGCCACTGAACCACAGGAGAGAGGAGAATAGGGGCAGAGCCATGTCTCCCTCTTCCTGGGAGAGTTATAGTCTTGGCCAAGGAGTGGTGAACTTGGGGGCTTCCTCTCACTCACTCCTCACCCCTCCACAAGGGGGCAGTTAGGCCCCCTCTTAAGCATGCTTCTATTTCCTACCACTCAGTGGGTTTCCTTTTTCATCCAAAAGTTAGAACTCCGCAGATATTCACACTATAGAAGCCAAATATTAATTTTTTGAGATTCTAAAATATCTTAAACTACAGAAGAGCATCTAGTTCTGTCCCAGCCTCTATCAGCAGGCCATCTGTCCCTTCCTCTCCTCTGAGTTGGACAGCTCTAGCAAGCAAATCTCCTTGGCTAGCTCCTAATGCACTGACGGGAGCCATCCCATTAAGGACGACTTCTACTTCAAAGCACGACTCTCCCTCTGGACTTCAGATGCCTCTTTTAGTAGGAAAAGTCATTGCTTGGATTGGATATATTTATATGACTGCGGGCATTCGTGGCTGTAGAATCCTTGACCATAATGTTATATGTAATGGGAACTATCTTATAAACTTGAAAAAAATAAAGGTTTTATTTTCTATATGGTTTGTTCCTGTGTCTTTTCTGAATAGTACCAGCCCAGTTGCCCAGCTATGTAGGGTCCTAATTAGGACTTCATAAGATTCTGAAGAGTTCATTAGAATGATGCTATGTTTTCAATAACTGAGTCATTCATTTCACCAAGAGTAAAAACAAAAATCTAACCATTTGGTATAAATAAATATACATGGAAAAATAAAAGAAATATTTTTAGATAATTTGCAAGGGAGCATTTATTTAATTGTTTCTAAAATATATTTAAAGTTTAGAACTGGAATGATAAAAAATTTCATTTGCTGACAAATGTTTTGAAATTTAATTATTGAAGAGAGAAATGAATACCTTGCTGTGCTGGGCTTAAACCACAAACTGCAATAAAACTGACAAGCTGATATCAAATCTTGCTTGATTTGGCCTGATTTCATGTCACATCAACTACTTTTTCTCACTTCATTTCTGCAGATTTGGGCCTAACTGTTCCCCACTGGTCTAGAAACAATCAAGAAACCTTTTTGTCTTTTATTCCAATGAGGGAAATTAGGATTCAGTTCTAGCTTCCAAGTACCATACGTGTCAGACTATAAAATCTGTTTTTTCCCAAATTCCCCCAGAAAAGAAGTTTGCCTTGTATTCTTGTTATTAAACCTTTTCATCATTAGGAGCAGATTTTGGACGCTGTAGTTGAAGCAAACCTATTAGTTGCTGTATCCTTAGTTATAAGTACAAATATTAAGGTATTTTATTGATTTCCAAGACCAAGGAGTAGATAAACATGCATCTACCCCAACATATATATACATCAATATAACGTGCACATTTCTCTTACAAACCTTTTGGCAAGCTGGTAAAAAATTAGCAATTCAGGACTTTTTCTGGTTTTCAAAAACAAGTTTCTTGGTATTTAAAAAAATTCTTGATGGGAATCTTCAAAGGAAATTTCTAATTGCAAGTAATGTCACTGTAATCTTTTTAAAATTCTTTATTCTGTAAACTTTAAAAGTACACACAAATGAATCCACTGCTAATTCCACAGCTTTTTGGGTAATACACTATATACACTGTTTGAATTTAATTGCATACATATAACCATCATTTGACAATTTTATTCATATAGTATAGATGAAAGCTTAGCCAAAAATAGAAACATCTTTTTGGGTTTTCTCAGGAGAAAAATGGAGAGTTGCCTAAAACACTGGGTCTTGTATTTGGGCATATGGCATCTCCCCTGAGCCTAGTCTTCTTTACACATGACAAGAAGAAGTGTGGTGGAAAACTTGAAAATATTTGTTTTGGTGAAACCCTTAAGACCTATATCAAGGCTAGGTTGGTGTATTAGTCTGTTTCTGTTGCTTATAACAAAATACCTAAAACTGGGTGATTTATAAAGAAAAAAAATATTGCTTACAGTTTCAGAGGCTAGGAAGTCCAAAGTCCAGGGAACACATCTGGGGAAGGCTTTCTTTGGTGACAACTTTAGTGACGGCACTGTATCACCTTGAGAAAATGGCGTAGCAGAAAGATTAACTTCCTCATTCACTCTTTTTAAAGCCCTCCTAACCACGCCCCTGGCCACCATTATTAATCCATTCACTACTGCATGGTCCTACAATCTAATCACCTCTTCAAGGCCCCACCTTTCAATTACCATAATAGGGTTTCCCACCCTCACCAGTTCCAGTGGAGATTAAGTTTTGGGGAGACATTAAACCCAAGGCAGTTGGGCACTAAACTCAGGGATTTATAAGAGCCGAGCCTACCCTCTCTAGGTCTCAACCCTTGATATACCCTATGAATTGAGAAAAAATGATGATTTCAGTTTTGTGTCTGTTTAAATGTATTAAATTAAAAGAATGGACTTTTATTCTGAGATTTTTATATTCTTTATGAGATGATGAAGATAATAGATGGTGGTAGTTTTTAATGCTCTTTTTTGTTAAAATTAAGTGGGTAACCATGTTGGCCATTATACCAGTCCAGGAAATTCAAAAGTCTGGAAATCACTAGACTGGATGATCTGCAAGATCCTTTCTGTCTGTAATATTCCACGTGTGTAAAAATCACCAGCATCATCTTCCCAGAGCCTCTCCCTGCCCTCAGCCTTATCTCTGGGTCATTAGCTCCAGGCCAATAGAGCTGCTACAAGCCGTCCTTCATCCAGTGGAACTACCAGGTTTGCCATATTCCTCCCCTCATCTGTCCAGCTCTCTCCCTCACCTTTTTTAGGGCTTATCAGTTTCTCAGGGAGGCCTTCCCTGGCCATTCTATATAGAGTTGTAACTCCCACCCCCAACACAAACACACACACCTTCCCTATCTCCTTCCCTGCTTTATTTTTCTTTCAGCACTTAACACTGATATACTACATGCTTTACATAACCTGTTTTTTTTCCTCCGTGAGAATGAATGAGTAACAGAACGGGGACTATCCTGGATCTCATCACAGTGGTGACTAGAACCTTTTCTTCTTTGTCTCCAGCACCCTGTTCCTGCTGTTTCTCCAAACAACTGTTGTGAGACACCCTCCCACAAGAAATGCACTTACACGCCACTCATGCAGAAAAGGGCAGTTTATTCACTCCAGCTGGCCAGCGACCATCTCCCGAGAGCAACCAAGGAAGAGTGGCCTTGGGCCTTGATCTCGTGGGGTTTTTAAAGGGAAAAACTACATCCCGTTGGCACACAGGTTTGTCCAGGTGCACAAAGCAAGCTAGGGAGCTAGGTCACAGAAGCCAAATTAGAGCCATTAGAATGAACCATTAGAGCAATCATGCATACAACTTTTCATTGTGTATGTTCCCATGTAATAGTTCACTGTGTATGGTTCCTGTTCCCATGTAATGGTTTACTGTGTATAAGTTCACTGTGTATGGTTCCTGTTCCCATGTAATAGTTTACTGTGTATGGCTCCTGTTTCTATGCAACAGCTTTTGTTTCTACCAGAAGGTCAACGGTTTTTCATGCAGAAGCGGTGGGTAGTCTGCAGGTCAGACGGGGTAAAATGGAGTTATTTAGGTTAAGCAAGCAATTGTACAGAAGCAGATAGCGTACATTATGAGGGTGTAGGGAGCTCTTTCATTTTTAACTCCTCTTTAGGAAGGAATCAAACCATTGATTCATTGGTACTTAATTTGTTGTATTTAGTATGTAAACAAAGAGTTTGACTGATTGTTCATTAGCCAAGGTGACCAGGAAAAAGATTTTTAAACCAATTTTTATTATTACTATATGACTTTTTTTTTTTTGTCTTTTTTCGTGTCCGGCAACGGACCGCAACCCTCAGTGTCACGCCCGCACCGGACCGGGACCGGCAACGGGATCGCAACCCTCGGTGCTGCGCCCGCCCCTCGCTCAGCCAGTGAGCGGGAACCGGTCTGTATGTGGGATCCGAACCCTCGGCGGGAGTGCCACCGCACTTCCCAAGCGGTGCACTGTAGCAGTGCGCCACCGGGCCGGCCCAGCTATATGACTTTTTTAAAAAATGTTTTTTGACTAATGCAAAGCTTTCTCTAATAATACCCAAATGGTTGGTATAGAAACAGCAGGTTTCCTTAGAGCCATATATAATCCACCATGTTAGTCTGATTGTGTATATTATATATAGGTGCAGCTACTGCTGCACATTCAGATAGGTCCAGCCTCTGTGTAGGACACAATGACCACAGCAAAGAGGAAAAAATTAACTTTTTACAACATTGTCAGATTGAGCACTTGGTGTAAATATTTTTATCAAAGCATTTTACATTTTAAAATTGTTATTTAATTGGAAAAACTTTTAATAAACTAGAAATAGAAAGCACCTTTCTTAATCTAATAAAGTGCGTTTACAACAAGCCCACAGCTAATGTCATATTTAATGGTGAAAAACTGGGTGCTTTTCCGTAAACTGAGGAATAAGGCAAGCATGCCCATTCTTGCCATTTTTATGCAGCATTGTATGGGGCCAGCATTGTATGCTAGCCAGTCTCCTCATGACAAAGAAGGAGGTCTGGATTGGAAAGGAACAAGGAAAACTGTCTTTATCCATAGATGGTATGGTCCTGTGTGTAGAAAATACTGAGGAATTCATACAAAACGCTATCAGAACTAAACATGTTTGGCAAGTTTGAGGACCTGAGATGAAAATGAAAAAAGCAATTGTACTTCTATATACTAGCAATGAAAAGTCTGAAAATGAACTTAACAATTTCATTTACAATAGCATTGAAGAGAATAAAATGTTTAGGAACAAATTTAACAAAAGCATGCAAGGCTTTGTTGAAAACTACAAAATACTGCTAATAGAAATTAAAGACAATCTAAATAAATGCAGAGACACTTCATGTTCATGGACTAGAAGACAATATTGTTAAGATGTTAATTTTTCCCAAATTGATCGATAGATTCAATGTAACCCCTCTTAAATTCTAGGAGGCCTTTTTGCAGAATTGACCAATTGCTTTTGTTGGTGGGTAGGCCTCTCTGACCAAGGGGTGAATCTGGCATAGTACCTGTTGGAGGGCCTGAAGAGACTGAAGAAGGTTATGGTTAGACATTTCAGCAAGTTTATCGTCTCTGAGGTGGGGCAACAGAGAGGGTGTAATTCCTTGTATGTAGGGGGTGCATTTAGCCCTATGAGGGCAAAGGGAAGGAGGCTCACCCAGTTCTCGCCAGTCTCTAGTTTTAATTTGGTGTTTCTTTTGAAGCCCGATTCATTTGTTCTACCTGTCCTGAACTTTGNGAGGCCTTTTTGCAGAATTGACCAATTGCTTTTGTTGGTGGGTAGGCCTCTCTGACCAAGGGGTGAATCTGGCATAGTACCTGTTGGAGGGCCTGAAGAGACTGAAGAAGGTTATGGTTAGACATTTCAGCAAGTTTATCGTCTCTGAGGTGGGGCAACAGAGAGGGTGTAATTCCTTGTATGTAGGGGGTGCATTTAGCCCTATGAGGGCAAAGGGAAGGAGGCTCACCCAGTTCTCGCTAGTCTCTAGTTTTAATTTGGTAAGTGTTTCTTTTAAAGTCCGATTCATTCGTTCTACCTGTCCTGAACTTTGTGGCCTATAAATATAATGTAAATTCCAATTTATTTTTAATGTTTTAGCTAATAATTGGGAAATTTGGACTGTGAAAGCCGGCCATTGTCAGACCCCAAGATTACAGGTAGGCCAAATCTGGGGACAATTTCTTGTAACAATTTTTTTAGTGTTATCTGAGTGGTTTCAGATTTGGTAGGAAAGGCTTCTACCCATCCGGAAAAAGGCTTCTACCCATTGTCTATGAACATCAAAAGGTAGCGATACCCGTATTGTCCAGGTTTTACCTCAGTGAAGTCAATTTCCCAGCGTTTGCCAGGGTTGGTTCCTTGCATTCTGGTTCCAATTGGCAGCCTTGATTTTGGCCCTGGATTTACTTGTGAACAAATTTCATATCTGGTAACAATGACTTTTGTTATTTTGTCAAGATCTTGGATGTAATAATATTTTTAAAAGTTCAGTTAATTTTGTGGATCCAAGGTGTGTTCCTTGATGTATCTGTTTAATCAGCAATCTGCCTAGAGCCTTTGGCAAATAAATCCTGTGATCTGGCAGAATTTTCAAATTCATGACATTGTTGGAGGCTTTTAAGATCTTAGCATGTTGTACTATTTTTTTAGTATAATGGGGAGTCAGCAGCAATTGAGGTGCCGGAACGACTATTAAAGAGTCAAATGGCCCCATTGGTTTTAATGTGGCCTCTTTGGCAGTCAAATCTGTAGAAGCGTTGCCTTGGGTCTCAAACAAGGTGTCTTTTTGGTGCCCTGGACTATGTATGATGGCCACTTTTTATGGATACTATATGGCCTTAAGGAGGGCTAGTATTTTTGCTTTATTATTTATTTATTTATTTTCTGATGTTAATAGTCCTCTCTGTTTGTATAAGGCCCCATGAACATGGGCACTGGCAAAAACATATCTGTTGTCAGTATGTATGTTAACAGTTTTATCTTTTCCATGCTTTAATGCCTGTGTTAGGGCTATGAGTTCAGCCTTTTGAGCAGATGTCCTTTGGCTTAAGACTTGAGCCCAAATGACCCAATCTAAAGTTACTATGGCTGTCCCGGCATACCTGATTCCATTGGAGATGAAACTGCTTCCATCAGTGAACAGCATTTCATTAGGCTCTGTCCAGGGCACATCAGTCAGGTCTGGCCAGAGGCCTTGGAGAGTCTCGATTGTTTTGAGGCAGTCATGGACAGGCTCGGTTGGGTCGTCATCCAGGAGGAGGGTAGCCAGATTTAGAGCTGTGGTTTTTAGGGGCTGATCTAGAAGTAAATTCTGATACTGGGTGAAGCAGGAGTTGGTGAGCCCATGTTCAGGTGCACTTTGTAAGAGAGTCTGTACAGAGTGGGGGGCCACTAAACATATGTCTTGTTGGTCTCTTTTACCAGTAAAGCAGTTGCCGTTATGGCTTGGAGACAGGTTGGCCATCCTGTGGCTACACTATTCAACCTTTTGGAGAGGTAGGTGATAGGCCTCTTCCATGGTCCCAGGGCCTGGGTGAGCATCCCCTTGGCAATGCCTCGCATCTCGGCAACAAACAGGCTGAAGAGCTTCATCAAATAAGGTGGGGAATTTTTAAATCCATGGGGGAGGTAAGTGCAAGTTAATTGTCCAGAGTATCCTCCCCCAGGGTCAGTCCATTCAAAGGCAAAGAGAGGTTGGCTTACTTCGGCCAGCAGGAGGCTGAAGAAGGCATCTTTAACATCTAGCTTTTTGGTTTGTTTCTCTTTTGGACTGTCTCTGTCATCAAAGACCCTCTGGGCAATTTCAACCAGCTCAGATAACAATTTTCCTTTGAATCCTTCCTGTCTTCAAAGCTTTCTCCTAATGTCTGGGGCTGACAGGGTGACAAAGGCAATATTTATTGCCTGCTGGTTTTCTGGGGTCTCAGGGTCCACAGGAGTGTAGGTCCTGTAAGCCTCCATAAGGCATTCCAGGAAAGCAGTGGAGGTTTCGTTTGTTCCCTGAATAGTTTCACTTACTTTTGATAGGTTAGTGGGCTTCTGGGCTGCTGTGCGGAGTCTCCTAAGGAGAGTAGTGATACAGGTCAAGAGCCCCCTTACCTTGGTCCATGTTTGGGTCCCATCCAGGTCTGTTAGAGGGGAATGTGCATTCGAGGTAAACAGGGTCATCAGAGGGTCAGCCATCATAACCAGTAACAGTTTTCAGGGCCTCCCTCTGGATCCACTTGCATTCTTCTGACGTGAAGAGAGTCTGCAGGAGCTGCTGACAATCATCCCATGTAGGCTGGTGGGTAAAGAAATAGTCTCCAGGAGGGAGATGAGGCCCTGAGGTTTTTCTGAGAAAGAAGGATTTTGATTTTTCCAGTTGTAAACCATCAAGGGAGCCTGGTCTTGAGGAGTTCCAGGAGGCAAGGGAGCCTGTTGGAGTGAGTGGGGGGGTGGGTGGAGGAACGGCAGGGAGAGGACTGATATGCAGTGCTGTTCCGAGTATGGGAAACAGGCAAAGAAAGTCCAGAAATAAACCCATAGTTCTGGTCAATTGGTTTTTAATAAAGTTGCCAGAGCAGTTCTTTAGGAAAAAGCTATGTGTATGCCCTGAAAACTATTTACACTACTATTTAAATATTTTATATCTACCTAAATGTTGACTCTGACAACTGTTACACTGTGGAGTTAATAAGGCTGTATATTATTTTTTTAAAGTAATGAACAGAGTATGCTTTCTTAGCTGCCCAATTCACATTTTTTCTGAGGTGTTTTGTCAGTTAATGCTTTTAACCAACTTAAAAGTAACGTTTTCCCCATTTTCTCCATGAGTGGAAAGAATGCAAAGAAACCTGCATTTAACAATAAGGTCAGCATGACGTAAACTAACAAAAGCCAATAAGTCAAAAATGAGGTTGACATTCTGGGACTAATCTAGCAGTCCTACAACAGTTTTTCAAATTCTTTTCCTTGGTTACCCTATATTCAGAGATTAAATCGTTGCTGTTATGAACTACTGCTGTTTAACTTATCATCAACCTTCCCCAGATTTTTAAATCTTCTCCAGTGAAGGGAGAATAAATTATTAAAGGAAATACTCTTAGCTTATTTTCAATTTTTGAAGCTACCTTGGGTCTTCAGAGGCATCAGAGAGTATGGGAGGCGCTGTGGGGGAGGCGCTCTTCTTTGGCAAAGCTGGAAGAGAAGGCTTAGTTAAAAGCACAGATGGTGTTCTATTTCCATTCACCTTGGGACATTTTTTTATGGCACCTTTTTAGTCATGATGGCTTGTCAGAGATTATATCAATCCAAACCTGTATGTAAGGGGGTTGTCCCATAGACATGTTTGGAGGAATTTTGTCCCATTTGTTATATAAGACCACAGGTAATGACACACAAAAACACAACTGGCAACACACAAAAGACAGACAAGTGGCCACGTCCAAAATTACTCTAAGATATCCACAGACACAACAATCACAACGACAAAGATGAACAAGAAACGTGGAAACACAGTTCCTATTGACTTGCAAGTCCCAAATCCAAATCCAAATTACCAAAGGGCCCAGCAACATCTCAGGAGCCCAAGGACTAGGGGAGTTAATGCTGCGTCCTGCATCCCACTAAGTCCAACCATTGGTGCACTGTCCCTTACTGAGATCTCACCTACCTGGGGAGAGAGAAAAGTGCCCCATCTACCTCCAGGGAGAAGAAGAGGAACAGCTTCTCTATCTTCTAGGAGATAAGTGCAGGGAGGGATATACTCACGGGGAAAGAATCTTGCTGGGGCCTCCAAAATGTTGTGAGGCACCCTCCTTCAAGAAATGCACTTACACGCCACTCGTGCAGACAAGGGCAGTTTATTCACTCCAGCTGGCCAGCAACCATCTCCCGAGGAGCAACCAAGGAAGAGTGGTCTTGGGCCTTGGTCTTGTGGGGTTTTTAAAGAGAAAAACTACATCCTGTTGGCACACGGGTTTGTCCAGGTGCACAAAGCAAGCTAGGGAGCTAGGTCACAGGAGCCCAGAATGAGCCATTAGAGCAATCAAGCATACAACTTTTCATTATGTATGTTCCCATGTAATAGTTCACTGTGTATGATTCCTGTTCCCATGTAATAGTTTACTGTGTATGGCTCCTGTTTCTATGCAACGGCTTTTGTTTCTATGAGAAGGTCAATGGTTTCTCATGCAGAAGTGTGTGTGGGGGGGTGTAGTCTGCAGGTCAGACAAGGGGTAAAATGGAGTTACTTAGGATAAGCAAGCAATTGTACAGAAGCAGATAGCGTACGTTATGAGGGTGTAGGGAGCTCTATTTCAAACAGAACTTCCAGAGCAGCAAAAGTTTCCACTTCTGCAGCACTATCACTCGTGTCTGCATCCCATAAGCCACCTTATCACTCAACCTCACTGAGCTCCCAGTAAAAAGACCTTTCTTCACCTGGGCTCTCATTCACTTCCTAGGAGTAAAGTTGTTTGTGGCTATTCCCACCAGGCCCAGCAACAGAGCTGGTGTTTAAGAAAATGCACAAGAGTCAGCCCAGATCCGGGTTCTGATGTCCAGCTGAACGATCAACCCCGTGCTGGCCGAACAGCTTCTGAAACTTGGAAAACAAGGTTGAGTAATCCCATGTAAGCCAACCCTCTTTTTCTCTGTTCCGGGGGCCTCTGTGAATTTTGAGGGGTGGATTTCATGTCCCTGACAAAGGAGGCTCTGAACTCTGTAGTAGATTTCATTTAAGACACAGACTAGGTTGGAGGATTTCATGAGGTTTTATTAACCTAATAATACTGTTAAACAAACACGACAACCATTATCCCTCACTTGCAGAGACAAATATGCACCCATATTCACTTCCTCTTACATTGACTCTGAGGTAGGAGGTATACTGACTAAAGAATAAAAAAAATACTCAACAGGCTGCACATGGCCCAGACCACATGTTCACAAGGCACTTAGTTGAAAGACAGCCGCTGGGGAGCAGGAGCAGAGGCTAGGCCAGCTGCACTAAGTCCCTGGAAGGGCTGACAGGGGTCACCAAAATTAGGCACCCCTGGTTTCCAGCATTTGAAATCCTACCCAGGATTGGTTGGAGCAGGTAGGGGATGAAGCTAGGTGGCAGCTGATCTTGTTCCAGGTTCCAAGGATAGAATGATATTCCTGGCACATAAAATGCTCTCAGTAAACATTTGTTGAATGAATGGAGTGAGGCAGGGGAGGAAGAATTCTAGAAAACACCCCCCTGGAGGTCCTGGGGTCCTTCTAGCCCAAGATAGGGGGGAACCAAGGGGTGGGACAGCGTTGAATGAATGGAGTGAGGCAGGGGAGGAAGAATTCTAGAAAACACCCCCTGGAGGTCCTGGGGTCCTTCTAGCCCAAGATAGGGGGGAACCAAGGGGTGGGACAGCACCTCCACCAATTGTTTTAGAGGTGGCCAGGGAGGTAAAAATACCAGCAATAGGAAACTTTGGGGCACCAGGTATACTGGTTGGGAGGAAAGAAAAAAGGAGGGTCTCTTCTTCCCTCCCAAAATGCCTTGTACATAATTGGGGCCCTTGACCCTCCAGGGCCCAGCCCTTCTCACCTTGTTCACACTGTGAACTACTTGAAGGCACGCCTGTTTTACTCAACTCTGGTCTCCAGTGCCTGGCCCAGGTCAGGCTTCCATCTCTTGTTGAGTGAATCAAGGCCTATAGCAGCATAATTAGCTTATCTTCTGCCTTTGAGGGAGAATTGACTAAAGGTCCATCTGTCCCCTGGCTAAGTCTGACCTTGCCTCAAAGGATCCCATTCACCTTTCCCTTCCCTGGCAAAACAGCCTCATCCCTAGCCTTGGGGTAAAAGTTCTGAGCCAACTGGACCACACGCCTGTTCTGTGGCAGCTGACACCCCTCTGGGGAAAGGAGACTCCGGACCCCATCCACCTGGTCAGGCTCCCTGCGGCGGCTAGGGTGCAGCCAGCGGTAGTAGACAAGCCGCAAAGCCAGACCCAAAAGGAAGCAGATGCCTCCCACCGACAGCCATATCTGTAATGGGATCCCACTGGGCAGCCAAGTGCTATGTGTCACCCCGGTGGCCACTAGGAGAACACTGTCACTCAGGAGGAATGCTAGGTGGATGGTGGCCCGGCCTCGGGTGTGGCCCTCAGCCACATTGAACCAGGAGAAATAGAGGATGGTAGCCACCGTCGCGCGGTACAGCCACTCAGAGCTGGGGTCTGGCATAAAGTCTGTGCCCTGAAGCCAGACCCAGAGCAGCAACACCAGCCACAGGCCCAGGAAGTGTAGGGCCACATAGTAGGGGAAGAGGGCTGAGAACAGGGCCACAGCCAGGACTCGGGGCCACAGCAGTAGCAGGTTCCACAGGAAGTAGACTGCAGAGGAGGCCAGGCCCAGGAGGGGCTTGGAGGGGAGGCAGGTGCGTAGGGCCCGGTGGTAGTCCAGCAGTGCCCATGAGATGCCCACAAAGGACGTGCAGACACCAACCCCTACAATGAATGAGAGGAAACAGGTAAGCCCTGTGGGTAGCCTGCCTGGCAACCCCCCCAGGGGTCACAGGTACCATGGGGGCCCTCACAGCAACATTGAGGTAGGTATTAGAAACCCCCATTTGGTGTTGACCCTTCATTCCACTTTTTTTTTTTTTAAAAGATGACCGGTAAGGGGATCTTAACCCTTGACTTGGTGTTGTCAGCACCACACTCTACCGAGTGAGCCACAGGCCGGCCCTCATTCCACTTGTTGTAGCTGGAGAACATTCAGTGAGTTCACACAACCAAAAGCAGAGGTGGCATTCAATATGGAGACTGCCCTTCACCACTATGGTTTACTGTTCAGGTGCTATTGTGGTGATATTTTTCAAGGACCCAGCATTTGGCACCCCTGGGCCTTAGCTGTACCCTGTGCACCTTCTAGGACCCCATAACCCTTCCTTTCCTGCAATAGCCAAGCCTTTCCTGGGTCTGAAAATCAGCACTCCCAGTTGCCCCTTTCTCAGTCTCAGAAAGGGAGGCAGGAAATCCCATGGGGTGGCAATAGGCCTCTGGCTGAAGCTGCCCTCAGGGCCAAGAGGGATGTCCCTGCTGCATTGGACAGAATGTCTCTTCACTCCACTCTCCCCCTCCATGCTCAGACCAGGATTTTCCAAGATCTGAAGGTTTGCAGTGGGGGTTGTATCCCATCTTTTGGTTGCCCACCCTGGACTAGAAGCACCAGGCCCTCTAGGGCAGGATGGAAGCAGCACTGGAATGTCTCTAGAATGCCTCCTCCCCTTCCACCACATTCATTCAACAGATGTTTACTGGGAACCTATCATGCTCCTGGAACACACCCCCAATCTGGAATCAGATCTGAGGCCATCACCCTTTCTAACTGTCCCACCCTCTAGGCCTCAGCAGGGCTGATGTTCTCCCAGTTTTCCCAGCATGCTGAATTCTCCAGCCTTGACAAGGTTTGCCCAGGCTGTTAGGTCAGCGAGGAGAACATGCCTCATTTCCCAGGGTCTAGTCCTCCTCATTCTGCAAGTCCCAGCCTGAGTATCCCCTACAGTCACCCATCCTGACCCACCCTACCCACTCTACTATGTGAGATGTCCCTGTAACACCCCACTCACATCTGCCTTGCAGTTTTATCTCCTAGCTCCACGGCTGAGCGGCCCAAGGCAAGTTCACCTTTCTGTACCACTTTTCTCTTGTTTAAAATGGAGATAAATATAGCACTAACCTATAGGGCTGCTGTGGACATGAGCAATGAAGACTATAAAGCATTTTCCACAGTGCTTGGCTAATAGGGACTCAATCGTGACGGCCGCTATTACCATGTTTTCAATTAATATTGCATTCAAACTAGCAAGCTGAAAGGGCCCTTGGAGATTGAGTCCAACTCCCACCTTTCGCAGTCATGGAAATTGAGACCAGAGAGGAG
Source organism: Galeopterus variegatus (assembly GCF_000696425.1). Taxonomy (NCBI): domain Eukaryota; kingdom Metazoa; phylum Chordata; class Mammalia; order Dermoptera; family Cynocephalidae; genus Galeopterus; species Galeopterus variegatus. The sequence continues at coordinate 379,086 of NW_007727318.1, read as the reverse complement.
ATTCCCTCAGGTCATACAGGGAGTGACTAGGGCTGAAAGGGCCCTTGGAGATTGAGTCCAACTCCCACCTTACGCAGTCATGGAAATTGAGACCAGAGAGGAGATTCCCTCAGGTCATACAGGGAGTGACTAGGTTCTTCAGGAGGCCATGGCATTTACAGCAGGGGGCCTTGAGGTATGGAGGCAAAGGGGATACTCTCCACCCTGAATCAGAGGCACAAAGGGGCCGCTGGCTGGGCCTGTGACCTTGGGCAAGTCACTTCCCTTTTACAGGCAAAACCCTTCTGAAGCTCCTCATTGTACAAACTCCTGTGGTTTATGGGGACCTGCCAGCCTCCGCCCTTTTCTGATCACTCAACACACTGTACTGTAAGTACTTGTTTTACAGTCTGTCATCCTGGCAGGGCAGGGGCTGTGTTCATCTTGTTCACTGCTGTGTCCCCAGCATAGTGACAGGCACAGAAGAGATGCTCAATAAAAATCTGGGTATGTAAAAGTGCCTGATAAATTGTTTATTGACTAACAAGTTGCCTATCATGTATCAGGCATCCTACACACTTTAACTCTCCTATCTTCAAAATAGTACAAATTACAATTAAGATTTATTATGCACCAGGCACTGGGCTTTCTATGCACCACCTCACTTAATCCTTTAATCAGTCCTAAGAGGTAGGAGCATTTATGACATTCGTTTTTCAACTGAGAACATATTGATACTCAGGTTGAGTCATTTGTCCAAACTCTTACAGCTAGAGAGTGACTCCAGATTTGAACCCAGATCTGCCTGACTAAAGCATGTTCTCCTATTTTCAAAGCAGCCTTTATAAAAGAGTGAAAGCATCTGACATTGGAGGGACACTTTCCCAAGCCATCAGAGGGGGACCAGCCACTGGCCCATCACTTACACTGGTAGTATTCAGCCTGGCCGCTCTGGAGAATGATGGCCAGCACCAGTGTGAGCTGCGGTGTTGTCTCCAAGAAGGTCTCAAAGAGCCGCAGCATGCTGATGTCTAGCGAGAGGAAGTCAGCGTAGGCCAAGTCAAACTCGGAGGGCGCCTCCTGCTGCCACACCAGCAGCCCCTGCTGCAGCCCCTGCACGCACCTAGGCAGCACATACAGGTGCCCAAAGGGCTGGGTTAGTGTGGATGCCGACAGGTTCAATCCTAGCTTGTCACTACACACTACGGGGCCTTGGGCAAGTGACTCAGCCTCATTGAACTTGTTTCCTCATCTTTATAATGGGTAAATATAACTTCTACACCTGCTGGCCAGGCACTCTCCCAGGCTCATCACAAACCTTGTCCTGTTTATTCCTCACAAGAGCCCCATTTTACAGAGGGCGAAACAGGATCAAAAAGTGAATAAGCTGTGGAATCAGTTTTGGTCCCAAAACTTCAAATTCGAAAGGCATGCTATAAAGTTGCCTAAAGCAATACTTCTCCATTGTTAGTAGGCCTAAGAATCTCTTAGGATCCTGTGGGCAAGGAGAGCCATTGAAAGCTTCTAAGCACAGGCAAGATGGGGTCAGATTCTGCTTTAGAAAGAGCACCCTGGCCATGGAGAGGAGGAAGGCTTGGAAGGGTTAGACTGGAAGAAGGGAGCCCATTTTGGAGGCTGCTGTTATGGTCCAGGGAGAAAGGCAAGAGCCTGGCCTGAGTGGTGGGATAGAGACTGGGGCAGAGTGAGAATCCAGAGGTTGGACAGACAGGCCTGGGCGATCCATTGGCGTGAGTCAGGAATGGAGGATGCACCAAGGTCCCCCACCTAGAACTGATCACAGTTGGCTATTGGGAGGTGAGCCCATTTTCTCTTTGCAAATTAATTAATTAGAGGTCTACTGTCACTTCCTGCTATGGGTCAGATGTGTCCCCCAATAGTTCATGTATCTGAAACTTGATCTCCATTGTAACAGTGTTAAGAGGGTGGGAAATCCCATTATGGTATTTGAAAGGTGGAGCCTTTCAGGGGTGAGTGGATTGTGAGGACAGTGCCCTCGTGAATGGATTAATCCATTCAAGAAGTAATGTGTTATCATGGGTGTGGTCCTGATGGCTTTATACAGAGGGCAAGTGAGAAAGTCAGCTCTCTTGCTCAGGCTATTCTGTCACCATGTGATATCCTCAGTTGCTGTAGAGTCACCACCCAGAAGACCCTCACCAGATGTGTTCCCTGGACTTTGGACTTCCTAGCCTACAAGACTGTAAGAAAATGGCCTGGACAGAGTGGACAATACGCTAAGGAGCAGGCAGGGCCAGGCTGGGCTCTCTCTCTGCCTCTGGTCCCCCAATGCCCTGGTACAGGCAGTCACAAGAACAGAGACACTGTTTTAAAAACTGAAGCTCAGTACAGTTTGTCTGACTCAAGCTCAACACAAATAGGAGACAGGAAGATGTGTGAGGCAGTCATGGAAGCAGGGCTCATCAGGGCCTGCCAGCACTGTTATCACCATGCCCCTTCATGTCCACCCAGGGATTTATTGCTGTTTGTACAGTCCCTTGGACAAAACTGCAACATTCAAAGCTCCTCTGCTCCACTCCTGGAGACTCCACACAGCTTGGTCAAGGCAAGATCTGGAGAGAATTTGTAAAAATGGATTCAAGAGCAGATCCTGGTTCCAGCCACCCCATCCAAACCCAGACCACACCATGTCCTGACTTGATCCCATGACTGACCCATGGGTTTCAGTTTCTGCATCTATACAGGACTCTGCCAGTTCTGAAGAGGAGCACTATGAATCCACACATATTTTCCGAGATCCATCCTGTGCCCAGCCCTGGCTGGCTCCAGGGACATTAATAGTCAGACCCCATCTCCGCCCTCTTGCTCAGTCTGGGGGTGGGAAACAAAACTTCAGGGAGCAGAATACACCTGGGAAAGGGTGAGAGGTGCCCGTTGTGAGGGAACAAGCACTGCTCTGGGGTCGGGGCTGCTGAAACTCCCAGGGTGGCCCAGGCAATCCATGAAGCTAGCTGACATTTGTTGAATGCTTAGTCTGTGCCAGGGCAATTTACAGGTGTCATTTCATTTAATCTTTGCAAAAGAGAAGCAGGCATTACTACCATCCCTACAGGAACCATGAGTAAACTGAGAGCTGGAGAGTTCAGTGACTTGCCCAAGACCCTGCTTATGGCTAAAAGGAACAGGTGATGTTGAACTGACTCCTCCCGTCCCTGTCATTACGAGAGAGTCCAAGCACTGTGCTAGACAGTTTCTCACTCCTCACAACAGGCCTGCCTGCCAGACCCGTCTCTAGATGATCTCTAGGCGCTATCTCACCTCTTTTTTATAGAGGGGGAAACTGAGGCTCAGAGAAACGCAGAAATGAGGTCACAAGTGGCAAAGACAGAAATGGATCCCAGAGAAGTCTGACTCCAAAGCCCAAGCGCCTCTCTTTCTTCCCTGGGCCTGTTTCTTCACCTGTGCCAGGAAGAGTAGGGGTGGAGGAGCTCTGAGGGCTGTCGGTGGCAGTTCTCTTTCCTTAAAAGGCTGGACGCTCGCCTGTAGGTGAGTTGCCCAAGAGGCTTTGGGTCCCAGTCCTCTCCTCCCATCCATTTCCCCTGTCAGGCGTCTGGCGCAGCCGCCGGCCTCCTCTCCCCCTCCCTCTCCCCGAGGGCGGGGCGCTCACCTGTACAGGTAGCCCAGCTGCAGAAGATGCAGCAGCGCCAGGCAGCGGCCGGGGGCCTGGGGCGCGTGCAGGTCGGCGGGGTCGGCGCTCAGCCAGACCCAGCTGAAGAGCTGCAGCGCGACCGAGGCGAGGCCCAACAGCGCCAGCACCAGCACGGCCCACAGGTAGCGGCCGCTGAGCACATACTGGCCGGCGGCCCACAGGTCGGTGCCCAGGTCGAGCAGGAAGGCGGCGGTGCCCAAGACGCCCAGGACCAGGTCCCGAAGGAGGGCGGCGCGGGGCGACCAGGGCATGTCCCGCCTGCCTCTACCCCCTCCTTCTCGCGGCTCGGGCCCG
>NW_007727318.1:373836-374264 GCF_000696425.1 Galeopterus variegatus | reverse complement strand
CCGTCCCGCCCTGTCCGGGGAGGGGCCAGGCCCGTGGACGCCCCGGGTCCTCAACCCCCGCTCTGGGTCCTCAACCCCCGCCCTTCCGCGGCCCCAACGCCGACCCCGGCTTTGGCCTCCCGCCAACCTAAGGGTCCCCCGTCGCAGCCCAGCAGAGCCCCCAGGGCCCCGTGCACCGATAGGGCCGAAGCAGGCTTCTAATTGCCTAGTTTTACATTTGAGGCGCCTGGAGGCCCAAGAAGGCGATAATGGCCCGAAGACAGAGCCCAGGTACTACTGCACGCCCCTCACATGTGCATGGTTGCAAAACGAAACAACGAAACAACAGAGGCACATTCTGATCCTTAAGTGCGGGACTTTGCAACACCAAGAGCACGGGATCAACAAGGCGCCTCTTCCTGGGGGCTCATTTCACTCCGACGATCCGA
>NW_007727318.1:364074-373112 GCF_000696425.1 Galeopterus variegatus | reverse complement strand
ACACGTGCTCGGCTCGGCAGGCCTCGCCGCAGGCCGCTGCCTCGTAACTGACCGAGTTGTAGACGTAGTAGCGCTGCAGCGCGCCCTGGTCCCCAGCGATGCGGCCCAACGCCTCGTGCATGGAGAGGACGCCCGCGTCTGGCACCCCGTAGGCCTCGGTCAGCCGGTACTCCAGCTCCCAGCGCGGCGCCCCCTGCGCGTTCGCTTGGCTCAGGTTCGTGAAGTAGGTCACCACATCCTGGAGAGGGGGCGCGGGGCGTGCGTGCGTGAGCAGCTGTTCGGTTCCACCCCCAATCCTGCTCCTTGCATTTGCCCCAGATCCTTACTGCTGTTAGTTATTGAGCATTGAACCACCTACCAGGTATGCTTGGCAGATATCCTCTTATTGAATCTGATGCGGTAACTGCGCTTATTATCCCTGTTTTACAGATGAGGAAACTGAGGCCTAAAGAGGCTAATTCACTTGGCCAGGGTCATATAAGTGTTCAGTGGCAGAGGTAGGAACCCAGCTTGTTAACCCAAGGCCTGTGCGTTTTCTGTCCCACAAAGCTCCTGGGCACATAGAAGATGCTCAGGAAATATTTCCAGAGTGGATAAAAAGCAAATTTAAAGGAGTGGGATTAACCATGAGCGGAGTGCCTGGCTGAGAGAGGTTATAGAACTGCAGCACCCCCACCCCCCCCAGGAGCCAGGTGCATTTTCATTACTACAATCTAAGGGGTTTATTGGTCCAACACTTTACAGTTGAATTTATGGACTTGCTTCAGGTCATTAGAGATAGGGCGAAAAGAGCTGTCATGTATGGATGACAATCATGTGCCAGACCATTACATTATTCCATTTAGTACCCCTCCAAACCCTGTGAGGTACCATAACTCCCTTTTTACAGATGATGCAGCTGAGGCACAGAGAGGTCAAAAAGCTCAAAAAGCTTATGAGTGGTGGAGCCAGGATTCAAACCCAGGTCTGACTCCCTCCCTGAGAAGGATGTAGCGCATGTTATGGGATGGAGTTTCCTCAGCATGCAGTTCTTCCTAAGAGCCTCTGAGTGCTCATGTGGACAATGGGCCACATGCTTAAAAGTCCTCCAGGACTGGCAAGTTAGCTCAGTGGGTTAGATCTTGGTATTATAACACCAAGGTCAAGGGTTCAGATTCCCATACTAGCCAGCCACCAAAACAAAAAAAAATTCTCAGAACTCTTCTGGATCTATATTTACTCCCTAAAATCAAGGACCTACGTTATCTCATCCAGTCCCTGGCTTTAAATGTCCCTCTCAACTTCTAGATTAAATCTCTATACCCATCTCTTCCTGGAGCTCTCACTTCCCGCCTCACCAATTTCACTTGGATGCAATTTAGCCATTCCAAAGTTAACAGGTCCAAAACCAGACCTCTGATTGTCCCTCCAAAACCTGATCATCCTGCAGTCACCTCATCCTTTCAGTTGCTCAAGCCAAAAGCCTTGAACTCCTCCTTGACTCCTCTCTTTGTCTCACACCCCACATACAGTCCTCCAGCAAATCCTGGCTGCTCTGCCTTCAAAATACATCCAAGCAGGCTGCTGGTTAGCTCACTTGGGAGAGCATGGTACTGATAACACCAAGGTCAGGGGTTCGGATCTGGCACTCATACCGGCCAGCCAAAAACAAAATAACAACAACAAAAATACATCCAAGCTCAGACACTTCTCACCACCCCACCACTCCTACCCTGGCCCAAGCAACTGTCATCTCTCAGCTGGTTCCTGTAGTCACCTCCCTACTGCTCCCCTGCTTCTGTGCTTGCCCCTCCAGCCTGTTCTCTGTACAGCAGACATGGTGATTTTGTAAAATTATGAGTCACAATATTCCCTGCTTCTGCCCCAAACCCTCCAAATCCAGAGTCCTTGTCATGGCCTACATGATATGACCTCTTCCCTGTGCCTTCCACCATGGCCACCCCGGCCCCCTTGCTCTCCCACTCTCTCCCCAAGTACATTCCAACCCCAGAGACTTTGACTTTCTGTTCCCCCTGCCTTCCCCTGATACCCACATAGCTCACTCCCTCAGTTACTCAGAACTCAAATGTCACTTTACTGTGACACTTTCCCTGTCCCACCTAACTCAGCACATACACACATCCCATAACCATCATTACCCTGCATCCTCACTCTGTTTTGTTTTTCTCTTGAGCTCTTCTCTCTGTGCCATACTTAATTTTACTTATTTGCTTATTGTCTCTCTCCTATAAAAATGTCACGTCCAGGAGAGCAGTGACTTTGTTTTGTTCACTTATGTATCTCCTGAGCTTAGAACAGGGCCTGACACATGGCAGATGCTTAATACATTTTGTTAAATAAATGAAAGAATAATATTTCTCTGTCATTTCAACAATCACAGGCACATCCTAGGAGATGAGGGATTGCTCAGTGAGTTAGTGGCTGGAGTCTGCTTGGTGTATGGGAAGAGGTGGGCAATAGGCTTGAGATCAGACTATGAGAAGCCTTGAGGGCCAACCCTGTGACGCACTCAGGAGAGTGTGGCGCTGGGAGCGCAGCAGCGCTCCCGCCGCGGGTTCGGATCCTATATAGGGATGGCTGGTGTGCTCATTGGCTGAGCGCAGTACAGACGCTACCAAGCCAAGGGTTGCGATCCCCTTGCCGGTCACACACAAAAAAAGAAGAAGCCTTGAATAGCAGACCAAAGAGATACAACTTTATCTAAAGGGCACTGGGGAGCCATTGAAGGTTTTTGAGCAGGAGAGAGACAAAATGAAAGCAGTGCTTTAGGAAGGTTAATCCTTTCTGTAGCATGTAGCAGGTGGGCCATACCAGGGCAGGGTGGGAGGCAAGGAGACCAGGAAGGAATCTGTGACAATGATCCAGGGAAAAGGGGGATTTGGGGAAGAATTGACCTGACTTGGTGGCAGGTGGCTCTAGGGTTCTGAACCTGAACTTGAGAAGGGTGGAAGTAGCTTGCTCTTCCTGAGGCTCAGTGGTCAGTATTGGGTGGATTAGCTGAGAGTTAGGGAAGGCAGTGACAGGGTTAGGTCCCTCCCACCCTCCTCCTGTGGCCCCAGCAGACCCAGGGCTTCTGACCTGCAGGCTCAGTGTGGCTCGGTCGTATTCGAACACCCGGATGCCTGGATTGTTGGCCCCATTGATCACTCCAGGTAACGTGGTTTTCCATGGGGTGACCCCAGGTGTGAGGAACATGACGCTTATGGGGGCACCTGTCAGGAGAGAGACAGCAGGATCTGAGAGAGGCTGGTGAGAGCAGGAGGGCAGCAGGCAGGCAGTTGCACCCAGGTTGAGTACCTGCATCGTCATAGAACATCCGAAAGCTGTCAGTGTGGTGGTGCCCAAAGAACTGCCCTGCTAGGACTCCATGGTGCTGCCGGACCACCCTCAGGTACTCCTCGTTGAAGCTCTCCCGGAACCACGCCTTGTTCCGCGTCTTCTCAAAGAACCCCGGGGGCAGATGGCCAATAATGTACACCTACAAGGAAGGGGTGCCCAGGAGGGGCTCAGAGGTGCCTGCTCCAGCCCCTCCACCTCTCAAAACCTGCCCATCTCCCCAACGGCAGGTAGACAGGCTCAAATGTGTCTCCTCCCTGAAGTTCTCCCCCACTCCGTCAGGCAGGGGCAGGCCTGCCCACACCTCCATAATCAGCACTGAGGGTACCACATGCCTTCCCACCTCTGCGCCTTTGCCCATACTATGCCTGCCACTTGCAGTACCCTTGTCGTTTTCTATAAATCCTACCCGTACTTCAAAACCTAGCTCAAAGAGCACCTCCTCCATGAAGCCTTCCTGATCCTTCAAAAACTAGTCTTCTCTTGGAGAGCTTGGGCACTGTAACAAAACCATTTTTGCATCGTTGTGTAGCATGTGCTATGTGGTAATGTGATTTCATGTCTTATACTCCTTGAGTCATTCAACTAACAATACCTGGGCACTTGGCCACCACTGCAGGAGGTAGAACAGGGAGCAGGGTTAATAGCATGAACTTTGAAGTCAAACTGCAACTTGGATACCAGCTGCATGTCACATCTCTGAGCTTGTTTTCTCATCTGGAATAGCACCTAACTGATAGAGTTTTGAGAGTTAAATGAGATAATCTACATAAGGCACAAAGCAATGGGCCTGATACTGGCATAGTGAGTACTCACAGCACCAGCCATAAGATCTTCCTTGGATGTCTGGCCTGTGCAGGGACTCAGGGGACACTGATGGGACAATGGGCCACTCCTTGAGGATCTTCAATCCCAGCAGACTAGATGGACACACCCCAAGGATAGGGCATTGCCTCGAGGTCTAGTGCACAGGAGGGGCTGCAACTGTGGTGTGCGGCAGCTATGGAAGAGCACTGGACTTAGAATCTGAAGACTGGAGTTTAGTATTGGGTCCATCACTTATTGTGTGACTTGGGACCAACATTGCTCCTTGTGAGCCCCAGGGTTCTCATCTGCAATGGGCCCCAGAATCCCACCTCACAGGGTTGTTGTGAGGATGTAAGAAGCCCCCATCTGATGCCAGGCTGATGAAGGACACTCTGCGATGTGGGCATCTCGGGGTGGGTGGGTGGGTGAGCCTATACCAAGTGGGAGACTTGCTCAGGAAGTAACCAAGGGGGGAAGAGGAGGAAGCAGGAGCCCTTACCATTTCCCCAGCTCGGGACGCATTGGTCAGCACATCTTCCAGCCACTGGAACTGCTGGCCGGGGTCAGCCATACGGGCTGTCTGCTCATTGTTGCTGTAGTATAGGTTGGTGTTGAGGACCACAATTCGCCCAGCCCTGCTGGGGCCTGGCAGAGGCTCAGAATAGAAGGCACCTAGGATGTCATAGCCGGGGAGAATCTGAAAGGGTCCCCGCCTCTGGCCAGACATGCTTCTGCCCCCCACACCTCATTCTGCCTCTCTTTCCTCCCTTGCAGCCTCACTTCCCATCTTTCCCATACGAGGGCATCTATAGGTCAGGCCAAAGGCTCTGGAGCCAGGTTGCCTGGGTTCAAATCCTGGCTCTCTCACTCATGAGCTATGCAACTTGGGGAAGTCACTTCACCTCTTTATGCCTCAGTTTCCTCATCTGTATAATGGGAGTAACAGTGACATGTGTTTGCCCATCCAGATCCGCTGTCGACCCTTCTCCACTTAGGAGCTGACCTATGAGGATTAAGTCAGCAGGCTTCTATGCCGCAGGCTTATGGTTGGGTTTGACCAGTGGGTAGTTCCAGCAGCAAGAGACCAGGAAAAGGAAGAAAGTAAGGTCAGGGTCACCTTGGGCTGCCTGTGTCTCGGGACCAGTGGTTCTCAACCAGGTAATTTTGCCCCCCAGGGAACATATGGCAATGTTTGGAGACATTTTTGGTTGTCACAACTGTGGGTGTTACTCGCATCTGCTGGGTAGAGGCCAGGGATGCTGCTAAACATCCTGCAATGCACAGGACAGTCCTCCACAACAAATTATCCAGCCCACAATGTCAATAGAAGCAACATTCACACCCTGCTTGAACTGTTCCTTCCTAGGGTTGTTATGAAGAGTCTAGTACTGTGCTGAGATAGAGCCTGCCACACAGTAAATGCTAAATAGATATTGACTCTTTTTCTTTTTTTGCAGCCAGTGGGTAAGGGAATCCAAACCCTTGACCTTGGTGTTATAACACTGTACTCTAACCAACTGAGCAGATACTGACTTTTGATTCTCGTTAGTGCTGTGGGATCTAGTACTGTGCTGAGATAGAGCCTGCCACACAGTAAATGCTAAATAGATATTGACTCTTTCTTTTTTTGCAGCCAGTGGGTAAGGGAATCCAAACCCTTGATCTTGGTGTTATAACACTGTACTCTAACCAACTGAGCAGATACTGACTTTTGATTCTCGTTAGTGCTGTGGGGTTAAGAGCATGGGCTTTTGAGTCAGTCCTGGATTCTGCTCCCAAGTCTGCCTTTTCTAAGCTGTGTCACCTTGGCCAAGTGACTTGGTATCTTCAAGCCTCAGTCTCGTTATCTAAAATGGGGATACAATCAGTACCTATTTCAAGGAGTTGTTGTGAAGACAAAATTAGATCAGACCTTGACATACAGTACGTGCTCCCTATAGTAGCAAATGGTGTTAGTACCTTCTTTGAAGAGAGCGATGGATTCGTTACTTAGCCAGGGTCTCCATAGTTCTGCCACCTGATTGTAGATATTGTTGCTCCCTGCTGGAAGCTGGTTTTTGGGGTGAAAGTCATGATTTCCCAAAGCAGCATAGACTTTAGTATCTGGGAGGAAAAGGAGAAATATAAAAATATACATGCAATAGCAGTGGGTGGAGTTAGTCATTTTCAGTTGGCCACCAGCCGTCAGAGATAATGGGGAAGAGCAATAGCACAGATGAAGAAAATACAAAGATATGCGGAAAACCACATTTGATCAAATCTGGCTGAACTTTGCTCAGACCTGGGAAGGAAGAACAGTGAGTTCTGTGGTCCCGGACCCTAACTCCATTCCCAGCAGAAAGTTTCCTGGTCAGAAAGGAAGCATCAGATGCTGAGAAGCGGAAAGCTAGATCTAAATAATTCAGATCATTATCAGCCACTTAGTAATTTAATGTTTCCTGTTCTTGTCAACTCCAAATCCATCCTACTGTCAGAGAAGGGGTCTGGTTCACTCCAGGAGGCCTTAGGAGTTTCACTCATTTATGCAGGCAACAAATATTTTGTTGAGCACCTACTATGTACCAATCAATGCAGAGAGCTGGTAACCAGGCAGCCAGACCCAGAGGCCTTGTAGTACAGTAGAGCTGACAGGTAGTCAGAGGTGTGAGCTGTCACAAAAAGGGAAGGGCCACTTGCTTTGGGAGTAATGACAGAGGGTGGGAGTGGGAATCAGGGGAGGCCTCCCTGAGGAAGTGGCCTGTGAATGAGACAAGGAAGTGCAGGGGAGCCCATCAGGTTCATTTCCTCCTCATGAACAGCCTCAATTCCCGCTGTCGTTATATTCTCTGTGTTTGGCACATATAGTTGCTCAATACATATTTGACAATGAACAAAAATTCCTCTCATTTGTCCTTATATGAACTTGGCCCATCTCGGGGAGTGACCTTGAGCCAGTGAGAGAGGCTGGAGCCTCCAGTTCCTGGATGGGAAATAACTCTAACAAAGCCTTTGTCCTATATAGCCTACAAGATCTGTAAATGCCGAGAGCTCTACCAAAGAAGGAGGTGGTTGAATGCATCACTATAACTGCCTGGAAAAAATCCTCACCTCTCTAAGTAAATGCCAACAGCCATTCAGAATCCATTTAAGAAAAAAACACAAATCCCTGGAATTCCAAGGACAGATGAGAAGGGAGGGAATCGCTCCCATTCTTTTACTTCTTCTGTGTGCCAGGCTCCTTAACAAGCGTAAGCTCCATGAGGGTACACCTGGTATCTTGTTCACAGCCATGTTCCCTACCCCTAGAATGGTGTCTCACCCGTAGTAGATGCTCAATAAATATCTGCTGATTGACTAAATGAGTTGCATGGATTATTACCTTGTTTAATCTTCGTAACAACCCTATGGGCAGATACCATTATTTTCCTTTTTGTTCACAGGGAGAAAACAGTCTTAATGAGATTACCCAGCTAGAACTACAGGTGGGACCTGGATTCGTATGCCTTGTATGCCTCCATTCTCAACCACTTGGGCTGCGCTAGAGAGGCAGGGACCAGTGTTCACAGCAACTTTAGTGGGTATCGCAGGTGGAACCCCAAATCTCAAGTTTCAGTCCCTTTCTCCTCTTGACCTCTATGTACTTCAGCTTAATTATCTATAAAAAGGAAAGTGTTCGGTTTGACCTGTGTTGTTGTAATTCTCAAATAAGTTAATACCTCATTTCATCTCTTCCAGTTTGTGCTCATTTTAACATCTCTAAAATTGAGGTGCTTCTTACTGTTGTGGCCGTGAGAAAGCACGCTGTGTCTCACTTTAATTGGCAGCATTTTTTTCTTTTTTGTTATTTTCTTCTTTTGTTCTTTTTTTTCATTTTTAATTGGTAGCATTTTTTGCTTAGTGGTACGTAAAATAATGGTTTTTCTTATAGTTAATAGCATCTTTAGGAAATTCAATAAATGTGCAAGTGTATTATAAACTGCAAAATCTTATAATTTACATTTGTATGTTATGTCAAGTCAATAAAACATTCTCTTATCCATTATTTCACTTTTATTCCAGAAGCCCCATGTGGAGCCCAGGAAAGAGTCTCAAAGTTGGATCTGAGTTTGAATCCCTCCCTAGGAATAGGCTAGCTCTGAGCCATCGGTTCCTTATCTATCCATTGGGAGTCATAATACCTGTTGTTGGTGTAGGGGGAATGTCCTGGTTTGACCCTAAGTAGTGGCCTCCTGGAAGATGAAGGAGCCAAGTGTGTCTGGTTGACTGGGTTGAGTTAGATAAGCTGGAAGCATCCAGGCATCTCTTTGCATAAATTGATTTACAGTGAGGGAAGAAGGCAATGAGAATGGTGGGTAAGAGCAGTGCTCAAACTAGGATTTGGGTCCCTACCCTTGCAACATGACCTTAACCAGTTTACTTGATCCTAAGGCTCACATTCCTTATCAGTAAAATTAAGATGATAATATGACCTCTCTAGGTTATGGTGACCATGAATGAGCTAAGGCATGTAAAATTCTTAGAGCAGTGCCTGACACTTCGCACTTGATACATGTATTTGTTGCTGCTGCTATTACTTATTTTTATTTTCGTTATTTTCATTATTTAATATCTGGGTCCTGGGGACCCATCATTAAGACCATTAGAGGGAGCAGCTGTACCAGAATCCAAAGGAGGTGCAGGGGTGGGGGCTAGTGGGCTGCTGTCACAGGTCCCCAGCTGGCAGCCTGCCAGGCCAGTTCAGCTCCCAGGACCTTATGTTTGGCAAAGCCCACTTAAAAACATTTTTCAAATGGCAGTATTTCATTCTTTTTTATAGCAGAGTAGTATTCCATTGTGTAGATATACCACATTTTCCGTATCCACTCATCTGATGATGGACATTTGGGCTGGTTCCAACTCTTAGCTATTGTAAATAG
>NW_007727318.1:362844-363074 GCF_000696425.1 Galeopterus variegatus | reverse complement strand
CCTACTTAGCTCTTTTGCCCATTTTTTAATTGGGTTGCTTGTTTTTTTCTTGTAAAGTTGTTTGAGTTCCTTGTATATTCTGGATATTAATCATTTGTCGGATGTATATTTTACAAATATTTTTTCCCACTCTGTTGGTTGTCTTTTAACTCTGTTAATTGTTTCTTTTGTTGTGCAGAAGCTCTTTAGTTTGATATAAGCCCATTTGTTTATTTTTCCTTTGGTTGTCC
>NW_007727318.1:347977-361536 GCF_000696425.1 Galeopterus variegatus | reverse complement strand
TTCACATCCTTGGTTAACTCAATTCCTAAGTATTTTATTTTTTTGGTGGCTATTGTAAATGGGCAAGCTTTCTTGATTTCTCTTTCTGCATGTTCACTATTGGAGTATAGAAATGCTACTGATTTTTGTGTGTTGGTTTTGTATCCTGCGACTTTGCTGAAATCATTTATCACCTCCAAGAGTTTTTTTGTAGAGGCTTTAGGCTGTTCCATATATAGGATCATGTTATCAGCAAACAGGGACAGTTTGACTTCATCTTTTCCAATCTGGTTGCTCTTTTTTTCTTTCTCTTCTTTGATTGCTCTGGCTAGTACTTCCAACACTATGTTGAATAGGAGTGGTGAGAGTGGGCATCTTTGTCTAGTTCCTGTTCTTAAAGGAAAAGCTTTCAGCTTTTCACCATTCAGGATGGTATTGGCAGTGGGTTTATCCTATATGGCTTTAATTATGTTGAGATACTTTCCATCTATACCTAACTTGTAGAGAGTCTTTATCGTGAATGAGTGTTGAATTTTATCAAATGCTTTTTCAGCATCTATAGAGATGATCATGTGGTCTTTGTGTTTTATTTTATTGATATGGTGTATCACATTTATTGATTTGCGTATGTTGAACCAACATGAATCCCACTTGATCATGGTATATAATTTTCTGTATGTGTTGCTGTATTGTTAGCTAGTATTTTATTGAGGACCTAGATGGTCCTCATCCTAGATGGATGGACCTAGAGAGAATTATATTAAGTGGAACAAGTCGGGCACAGAAAGAGAGAGATCACATGTTCTCACTTATTTGTGGGAGCTAAAAATAAATAAATAAATACACAAATAAACTGGGTGGGGGGAGGGAAGAAGACACAACAATTACAATTCCTTTAAGTTGATACGACAAGCGAACAAATATGAGGTTGTTGGGAGGGAGAAGGAAGAGGGAGGAGGGAGGGAGGGTTTGGTAATGGGCCACAATAATCAACCACATTGTATATTGACAAAATAAAAAAATAAAATAAAATAAAAACTTTTTTTTTTTTAAAAAGACGACCGGTAAGGGGATTTTAACCCTTGACTTGGTGTTGTCAGCACCACGCTCAGCCAGTGAGCTAACTGGCCATCCCTATATAGGATCCGAACCCGGGGCCTTGGTGTTATCAGCACCACACTCTCCTGAGTGAGCCATGGGGTGGCCCTAAAATAAAAACATTTTCAAGGGCCATTAGATGGGGCACAGAGACCCTGTTCTCCCTGTTGTGTCCCGCAGGACAGCTGCTTCACTCTCTCCCAGCCCCTGCCTGCTCTTTCAAGCTCTGAAGGCCTTGGAAGCACCAAGAAACAGCACCTTGGCTGGAAATCAGCATCTCCCAGAGGCTGGCAGCCATGATGGTTTGAGGGCAGTGATGCCAACTCCAGAGCAGGACTCAGGGTTGTGTGTGAGACTTAGCCAGGGACAACACCTATGTATAACTGTAGACAACTTGAGAACGGTTTGTGAGTCTGGTGTTAAACAGGTGGGAGCAGGGCTGACCCCGTGGCGCACTCAGGAGAGTGTGGCGCTGGGAGCTCAGCGACGCTCCCGCCGTGGGTTCGGATCCTATATAGGAATGGCCGGTGCGCTCACTGGCTGAGCGCAGTGCGGGCGACACCACACCAAGGGTTGCGATCCCCTTATCGGTCACAAAAAAGACAAAAAAACAAAACAAACAAACAGAAAAAACAGGTGGGAGCAGGGCTGACCCCGTGGCGCACTCAGGAGAGTGTGGCGCTGGGAGCTCAGCGACGCTCCCGCCGTGGGTTCGGATCCTATATAGGAATGGCCGGTGCGCTCACTGGCTGAGCGCAGTGCGGGCGACACCACACCAAGGGTTGCGATCCCCTTATCGGTCACAAAAAAGACAAAAAAACAAAACAAACAAACAAAAAAAACAGGTGGGAGCAGAAGGCAGTGAAACATCAGGAATTTCCTTTAATAGGATTCAGTGTGTATCCACAGGCCAGGGAGCCTGCATGTTCCTTGTGGGGTGATTGGGAAGGTAAGAAATGATCACTGTGAAGCACCTGGCATGGGACCTGGCCAACAGCCATCCTTGTTCCTGGATGAGGGTCTGATTGTAGATCTTGCTACTGTTGTTAGCCCACTGTGCCAGGCACTGCCTAGGGTTCAGGAGACACTGTGGGGGGGACCGATGGCACAGTCTTACCTGGAAAGACCTCTCTGATGAGCTTCGTCAGGCGTTCCACTATTTCCAGCACAGCCGCCTCTCCCAGCCTCTCATCGGGCACATGAGGCGTGTCATCACTGCAAAACACCACTGAGTCAGTCGGATGGACAACTCAGGAAAGGCACAAGAAAAGGAAAGGACGGCGCTGCAGTGAGAAGCAAGCTGTAGAACTGGCCTCAGATGTCCACTTGAGGGGGAATGGCCAAGCTGGAGAGGTCAGACAGGACAGAGTTCACACCCGAGCTCTGCCATTTACCTGCTATGGGTCCCTGGGCTGGTTGTTTAACCTCTGTGAGCCTCTATAAGCTCATTTATAAAATAGGGATAATAAGGTACCTACTTATAGCATATTGAAGAGCCTTCAATCAAGGGGGGAAATTATGTGCATGTGTGTGTATATTTATATTTATACATAATATAGTAATAGTAGATGCTAGGTTGTAATTAATATTATTATTATTTAGAGACAGAAGCTCTGGAGTTCCAGTCCCATCTGTGAGCCCCCAGAGAGCTCAGGGTTGAGAAGCCATCTCTGAATTCTCCTTTCCCCAGGAGTTCTGAGGAGTTTGGAGCTGGCTTTACAGTGTAGAGTTCAGGTTCAGGACCTGCCCCAGGGCCACTTTGTCCCCCACTCAACTGACCTAAATTCCTGGATCTATGCTCAGCAAAGTGAGGGAGCAGGAGCGGGAGAGTGGTGGCAGGTGTGGTTTACGGGGGCAGGGGGGTAGAAGTCCAGGTGATATAAATCATGAGGCCTCTGCTGGACCAGACTGAGCCAGGCAGCTGCTGCTGGGTCCTCGCCCAGGGAAGTTAATCAGTTTAATAGCTGATATGGTACTGCTACTAGAAGCTCACAACCGATTTACTTTGTGCCAGGTACTTTCTGTGTGTTGTGGCCACATCAAGTAATTTGTTTCTCTTAATAATCCTGCAACTTAGGTTCTATTGTTAGGGCAACTTGACAGATAAAGAAGCCAAGACACAGAAAGGTTGGGTATTGTTCCTAAGTGTATTGGACCAGAAAATGGTGAGGCCAAGAGTTGAACCCAGTCAGCCTGGCCCCCGGGTCTGTGCTCACACCCATTACATCCTGTTCTGTCTCTGATACTCCCATCAGGGCAGCAGGAGGGGCTGTTTAGCCTTGAAAACTCCTTGGGAACAGGCCAGGAACCCAAAGACATTGGAACAAAATGCCATTTTATTTCTAGTTTGGATGATCTAATTCTGTCTGATAGAAAACACATCCAATTTTTATAGGTCATCCTCCAAGAGACTGCAGCTGTCTCAGAGAAGTCAAATTTCTTCATAATTGAAGAATTATAAAGGGTCGTAGAGGTCATCTTGACCAATGCCATACACCTCTGCAAGGTCCCAGGGATCTCCCAGGAAAACCATGCATCTGCTAAAAGATCATGAACTTCCCAAAGGTCATCTTTCCCAGAGATATCATGTCTTTCACAATGTTACACATTTCCCCAGTGGTCCCCTCCTCACAGAAATCAGAGGCTTCTCAAGCAAGCCCCTTGAGGGAGCAAGTTTCCAAGGCAATGGACTAAAGTTCACCTTCTTAGATAGATTCCTGAGTCCAAGGAAGCCAGGGCTGTCCAGGCCCCTCCCGGACACTGTCACATTTCTTGAGTGTGCAACATTGCCCCTCCCTTGCCAACCACAGGGTCCATTTGAGGGTTATTCCTAGTCACTCCCATGTCACAGTGTGGGATAGCTGGGGGCCTTGTGGGGTTCATCCTGCCTTATAAAAGTGTCCATTGAGGCTGGCAGAGGAAGCACGAAGTCAGAGCTCCTGCAAACTTCCTCACCAGCTCCCCTGGACCACTTCCTGCAGGAGGTCCTCCCCAATCCTGCCAGATGGGTCAGGTGCTCTGTGAAGCTCCCATATGCTCCCAGGTGACCCTCTCTCCTCATTGGGAGGTAATGGTCAAGGGGCTTGTCTGCATTGCCCACCGGACTGTGACCTCCTGGAAGACAGGTCTGAGTCTCCATCATCTCTGCTCCCCAGTGTATACCCTGGAGCTGAGCACATGACAGGTTGACCTACTGAGTGAGGGAATAGGGGAACCTTGAGGGATGAGGAAGGCAAGTTCCCAGGAAAGAGGAAGGACTTAGAGAAGCATCCTTGGATGAGAAGCAGAATTTGAGTCTCTGTGGCTGAGTAGAGTCTCCCCTCAAGCTATCCCCCTGCAGAGCAGTGCTCAGATCAGTGAGAACTCCCTAGGGCCACTGGGCAACCTGGGGTGGCCAGCAGCTGACCAGGACACTTGGCCCCAGTGGTGGACCACTTTCAGCCCTGGCACCTTCTTCCCTCCCTACATTTGGATCTCTTGGGCTTGGAGTCCCTAAACCCCAAGGGAGTGGCTCCAGTGTCCATCCCCTAGCTTAAAACCCAGGGATGCTCCAGGTACCCAGATATGCCACAACAATGTTCCCTGCCTCAGAGAGAGCTGTGTTCTGCTGAGGCCTGGAGACAGAGGTTGAGAGCAGAGACTTTGGGATCAGCCAGACCCAGGGACCCTTGGGCAAGTTGTATAACTCCGTTGAGCTTCGGGTTCCTCATCTCTAAAATGGGGCTGATGTGAAGATTAAAGGAGACAGTGTCAGTAAATTGCCAGCTGGTGTGTGGTGCACAGCAAATGCCAGGCCCAGGGTAGCTGCTGTAGTGACTGCTCTCACCCTGTCCAGAGAATGAAGTCTGGCTCCGGCTCGATCTTCTTCATGGCGTAGATGGAGGAGTTGATGAGGACCCAGGGAGAGTCGCAGAGGTAGTCCCCCCAGGGGCCTGCACTGGGTACTGGCTGGGAGCCAGCTGATGGGCACACCTGGAGGGGGTCTTTGGATACCTTGTAGTCGGGGTCAAGGTGCAGGTCAGAGATGTGCCAGAACTTCCCTGCAGGGGAAAAGAGACCCTCCCTCAGTGCTGGTCCCTTCCTGAGCCTGGATGGGGAAGAGTCCTGGAGAACCCCGGTGTGGGGGAGGGGGTGTTGCACAGGTGGAAGGAAGTCTCCCCTGGGCACCCGCAGGCTAGGTTTGCCCAGGGAGGCTCTGGGCAGAGCAGAGGATAGGTTCAGCTCCATCCTGACCTGTGACCTCTGGCAAGACCCTTTCCATCTCCCCACCTCAGCATCCAAGGCAGCAGCATGAGGTACCCGGCTGCGTGATTCTCAAGGCAGAATAGTGTAAAGGTTAAGTGCTTGAGCTCTGGAGCCACTTATGAGCTGCATGACCTTGGGCAAGTGAAGTTACTTCTCTGAGCCATAACTAGAACCAGCTCCTATCATGCTCCAGGGAAATATGATATGTACAAATATCTGACCTTGGGGGAGAAGGCTTACACACCAAATGAGTTGGATTGCTAATTAATACCAACAAAATCGTGGAGAATACATGTAGAAATGAGCCTAAGAGTACTAGACCAGAGAAGGAACATAATTTCAGATTGGGCTGAGTTTCTTGGGTGGGTACACTTGTTAGGAATTCCGGATTCAGGGTGGCAGCTCAAGTAGCTGGGAGTGGTCCTGTCTGCTGAAGTGATTGACTGAAACCTGGACTCAGCTCCGAACCAAGGGAGACTGAAATGCCGAGATCCAAAGAAACAGGTGAGATGGGGTGGATTTATCACGTGTGCCTAGCACAGAGCCTGGCAATGACCAGTTTCAGTGATGCTTACTGAACAATTTCACTGAAACCTGGACTCAGCTCCGAACCAAGGGAGACTGAAATGCCGAGATCCAAAGAAACAGGCGAGATGGGGTGGATTTATCACGTGTGCCTAGCACAGAGCCTGGCAATGACCAGTTTCAGTGATGCTTACTGAACAATTTCACCTCTGCCCTAACTCCTGTGGTTCTAAGACAGGGGTGAGGCCTCGGATTTCCTCACCCTTCATCATTGCTGTCACTTCCTCCTCCACTTTCTGTGTCACTCAGAGTCAGGAAGTGGAGCCTGGGCCTGGGAGACTGGACTTCTGTTGATTTTAGGGTTGGATAGCCGAGGCCCCACCCAAGCGACAGGACATTCAGTGTGGCTCCAGGACAGGCACACAGGTAAAGACTGGCCCCTTGCCCTCGCTCCTTGGCTTTTCCTCCCAGATGCTCTTGAGCTTTTGCCCTTCTAATGATCCAAACCTGGTCTCAGGAAAAGATCTGAAACTTGTTCACACTAAGGTGTAAATGACCAAATAAGCAAATCACTATTCCTCCCACATGCACTCTACAGACATCTTCACCACAGCCCTGGGAGATATTGGGATCATTATCTCCATTTGACAGATAAGGAAACTAGGGTTCAGAGGTCAACATTCCTGAGATCACATGGTAAATGGTGGAGGTCCTCTGACTCCAGATCCTCTCCCAGAGAGATGTGATTGTTAAGGGGGTAAAAACAGTGCCATCTTATTCTAGATATGTCTTTTTGTTGACAATGTATTCCTGCATTTTAATTTTTTACCCAAACTGAGTCTTTGTTTATAATGGGGGGAATTTGACCTTTCACACCTGTTATGATCATTAATATATTTGAAATTATTCCTACAGGGACGAAACCCTAAGCCAGAGTAAAGGAACTAACTGCCCCCTTCCAACTCATAAGTGGGCAGCATTGGTGGGCTCTCCAAGCCCCTGCGCTGATACTGTGAGTGGTCACACCTGCTTCCAAGCTGGAGCCTGGCTGGCCGGGTTGGATGCACTGGGAGGCCCTTTGTCCTGCTCACTGGTGTGTGGTCCCCTTGCTTCCTCCACAGGCCATACAGAAGCTACTCCCCTGCCTCAAGTAGACTCTTTCTCAATTAACCACAAATGTGGAGCAATTTGTCCCCGTTGATGTCAGCCCTCAAAGTACTCAGTGAACATTTCTCCACTGCAGAAACTCCTTGTCTGGTGATGGAGGCTTGAGTATCAGCTCTCAGTTTCTAGTCAGGATGTAGATGTGAAACTACTTCCCACCTCCCTGGCACTTCCTGGTGACATGTGCGCACGTGTGTGTCTCCGGTATGTGTCTCCGAAGACCTGTTTCCAGGAAAAGCTAGGATAGTGGAACATTCCACTCTCCACTGTCTGGCAGAGAGAGCCAGAGGTCCAGGCAGGTGGCTTCACCTACTTGGGTCCCAGACTCCTCACTGTGGACGTGCAGATCCCAGTGACCTAGGGTGCCGCTCGGTCTGACTCATGGCCCTCAGCCATAGCTCATTCTCCTCACAGAACCACTTCCCTGGCTACCCCCAGGGCCTTGTCCAGTCTTCCCTAGATCATTACATGGCTGCTTCCTCCTCCTCATTCAGACCTTGGCCCAAAGCTCACCTCCTCAGAGAAGCCTTCCCTGACCAGCTCATCTCAAGTAGCACTGGCCCCAACCCGTCCAGTTGCTAGCTGTCACCTCCCCCAGTTTTATTTTCTTCAGAGCACTCTCACATATGACATTGTCTTTTTGGCTTGCTTGTCATCCATCTTCCCTGTCTACAACGTCAGTTCATGAGAGCACAAAGCCTGTCCTGTTCATCTCCATGTCCTCAGCACCTAGCATGATGCCTGGGATGTGGAAGGTGTGCAAACATGTATTCAGTGAAGGAATAAGGCTGTGCAGATGACGATTAGAATAGTAAGCACTGGGGGCTGGCCCCGTGGCTCACTCGGGAGAGTGCGGCACCGAGGCCGCAGGTTTGGATCCTATATAGGGATGGCCGGGGCATTCATTCAGTGAAGGAATAAGGCTGTGCAGATGACGATTAGAATAGTAAGCACTGGGGGCTGGCCCCATGGCTCACTCGGGAGAGTGCGGCACCGAGGCCGCAGGTTTGGATCCTATATAGGGATGGCCGGGGCATTCACTGGCTGAGCATGGTGCGGACGACACCAAGCCAAGGGTTGCAATCCCTGTACCGGTCCAAAAAGGAAAAAAAAAATAGTAAGCACTCTACAGGAAAAAAAATAAAAAATGAAAAGTAAATAAAAATAAAGCAAAAAATAATTTAAAAAAAAGAATAGCAAGCACTCAAAGCATGTTAGCCGGATGCCCATCCTTTACATTTTATCTCATTTCATCCTTACAGCCATTCTGTGAGGCAGGAATTCTCATGCCCATTTCATAGATGAGGAAAACTGAGGCTTAAATCCAGAACTTCCTAACTCCAAAGCTGAGACACAATGTTGTCATGCCTGTTGACTTGGAGCCCCCAGAAGGTGGCTGTTATGATACATGTTATCCATAAGAAAATGGGAGCCACATGTTTCTATGGAAGGAGGTCTTAAAATGGCCAGAAGGTGAGTTTGCTTATGGTTGGAGACAAGAGGCAGGCAGGAAGGCACCTGCCATTTATTTAGCACCTACTGAATGCCAGATGCTGTACCAAGCCCTCTTATCCACGTAGCCACATGACAACGTGAAATATAGTCTACTATTGTAGCCATTTTACAGATGAGGAAACTGAGCTAGTGAGTGGCAGACCTGGGATTCCTGTTAGAATGGAAATGATCACAGGGCACCTTACTCTGCCACTAGCTAGCAGTGTGACCTTGGATATAAAAAAATAATGGTCCTTTAAATTTTACAGAACTTTACAATGTACATGCATGATCTCACTTAACTATCACATTCAATCTCTCCTCTGCTCTTATCCCTATGTTATAGATAACGAGAGAGAGGCTAAAGGTCACATAGATATTCAAAGGCAGGACCGGAGGTAGGAGCTAGGTTTTCTGGCTTGAGGCAGCAGGTTGTTTTGAAAGGGCATGCATGAAATTGGAATCTGGGAAATCTTATTTTGAATCCTGGCTCCTCCACACCAGCAGTGGCAACTTGAGCAAGGGATTTCCCAAGCTGAGCTTCAGTTTCCTCATCTGTAAAATGATAAGAGTGCCCACAGCAAAGGCGCGGTTGTGTGGATGAAAGGAGTGATCACGTATGGAGAACCTGGCCAGGGGGTGAACAAGCCAGCTGTAGGGCCATTCCCAGGGCCACACAGCCTCTTGGGCCTCTGTTTCCTCAAGTGTAAGATGAGAGCATTGAATAAAGATTCTTTGAGGGTCCTCTCAGTTCTATATCCCTGTGGTTCCATGACTTTGTCAGCACCACGCCCACCCAGTGAGCAACCGGCCATCCCTATATGGGATCCGAACCCATGGCCTTGGTGTTATCAGCACCGCACTCTCCCGAGTGAGCCAAGGGCCGGCCCCTGCCTCTGTTTCCTCAAGTGTAAGATGAGAGCATTGAATAAAGATTCTTTGAGGGTCCTCTCAGTTCTATATCCCTGTGGTTCCATGACTTTTGTCTGTTACAGTGTATAACCCACACCACAGAGCGATCTCAATCCTGGTTTCAGTCCTTTACTACTGATGCTCAGCCGGAGCCCTAAAGCACTCCAATAGCAATTCCTCCTCTGTAAACTAAGGCCGTCCAAAACACATGGGTTCATTTGTTAAAACCAACATTTACTGACTCCTTGTGTTGGGTTACCCTCTCTTCACAACAGCTCCAGGAGTTAGGTATTATCATTCCCATCTTACAGGTGAGGAATCTGAGGCTAGGGCCACACAATGTAGGAACTGGTATTCCCCTTTCCTGGCTGCTCCCTTAGCTCTGGCCTGGCCTTGAGGGAAAGTTTTCCTACTATGCTAACCCACACTGGAAGAACTTGTCTGTTTCTGGGCAGTTAGAAGCTGAGGGATAAGTGGAGTGTGGCGTAGGATGTGTGTGGGAAGAGAAGGAGCCAGTGAGTCAGTGCCCCATCCAAGTGCTTGGCTAAGGAAGGTGGCGTTAGAAATCCCGCAGTTTAGTGCAAAGCAGGGATGACGACTGTCTGATCGGCTGTCTCAAAGTCCCACTGCTCGTCAGGAAGATACTCAGTCCGAAAAAAAATTACAGGTGCTGTGGAATTCTTTTTAAATTTATTTTGAGTTTAAATTCTAGATGTGTACTAGCAGGTTTGGAAAAAGGAGAAAAAACGTACCTATAAAACCCGCTGTCTCTAAAGGACTCATCGAAGGGCATTGACGCATAAGGCAAATGAGCACAGACTCTGTCCCAACACATCCTAGCTGTGGGACCTTGGGCAAGTATTGTGTGCCCTCCAAGTCTCATTTTCCTCATCTGAAAAACGGATATAATGGTAATAGTACCAACTTTACAGGGGCTATAAAAATCAAATGATTTTTTTCCTTTCATTTTTCAAATGAGTACCAAGTCTGGCACACCATAAGTGCTCAATAAATAAATGTTAACTCTTCTTGGCTATTTCCTTCGTGGTTTGTTTGTTTGTTTTTACATGGCATTATGTTATAAACAGTGTAGTTGTACAGCCTGGGTTCATGTCCAGACTCTGCCACTTACTAGATGTGTAACCTTGGGTTAGTTACTTAACCTCTAAGGCTCAGTTTCCTTGTCTGTAAAATGGAATGATAATCCCTACTTCACAAGGCTGTTGTAAGGGTATTATATAAAAATAATGTATTCAGAAATTTTAGCAGTATCTGGCACATAATAAATAATAAATGTTATTTATTTTCAATTTTGTTGTATTTTCTTGAAACTTCCATCAGATGGTTATACCATAATTTTTTGGCTATTCCACTCTTGTTGTTAGCAATTTTTCATTCTTATAACAATGCTGCAATGAGTATCTTAGTGTATTGGAGAAAGTGGACTGACCAGAGGAGCTTCATTGATGCTTCAGACTGCAGCCTAGGAGGACTGAGCTCTTCCTCCACCATCTGGGTCATCCCCATCTCAGCAAAGGTCCAGGCTTCCAGTTCCTGAGGCTGAAACCTTGGAATCATCCTTGGTTCCTCCTCGTCTGTCAGCAAATCTTTTCCAGAATCAGACCATTTCTCAGCCCCCCCCTCCGTGCCTACCACCCTGGTCCCAGCCTCCATCCTCTCTCCCCAGAGGATGCCAATAGCCTTCTCGCTGCTGCTCCTTTATTAGCATGACCAGCCGTCCCAGTCTGCCCAGGACTGAGGGAGTTCCCAGGGTGCTGGACTTGAAGTGCTAAAACTAGGAAAGTCTCAAGCGAACTGGGACCATTTGGACACCCTAACTTTACCCCATTACAGTCTCCTCTCAATACAATAGCCCGGGTCCTTTTAAACATGCACACGTCAGATCGCATTACACCTTTGCCTAAAATCCTCCACTGACATCTTATTTCACTCTGAGTAAAAGCCTGAGTCCTTACAATTGACTGTAAGGTTATGCGTGAGCTGGCGCTAGTGCCCACCCCACTCTCCTGCTGACCTCCTCTCTACCACTCCCCTCGCCCACTCTGCTCCAGCCACACCGGCTTCCCTGCTGTTCCTCACACACATCCCCCGCGTCCACCTCAGGGCTGGTGTACTTTCTGTCCTCTCTTACTGGAATGTTCTCCTGGACCTCCAAGTGGCTCTCTCCCATACTGCTGTTGGGCTCCAGTCAAATATCACCAGATTAGATAGCTCTTCTCTGGCCACTCTATAAGTACCCACCTCCCCACACTCCCTATTCTATTTTATTATTCTCCATAACACTTATCTCCTGGAATACTATGTATTTTACTTTTTTAGGTGTTTTTGTTTTGGTTTGTTTCTTCCCAGGTGAAGGACTGCTTCATGAGGACTGGGACTTTGTTTTCTTCTCTGCCATATCCCTGGTTTCTAGAATAATACATGGTACAGAGAAGGCCCTTAACCAATATTGGTTGAATGAGTTCATGAATCTTTCCAGCCACCTTCTGCCTCTACCACTTGGCTGCCTCTAATGTACCCAGACCTCTTAGCAAAGTCAGTGTCCTTTCCCTGGCTAGCTGACATCCCCACTTAAAATCTTCAGGCTCAATAAGCACCCCCAATGCCTACTAACTCTCTCCACCCTGTCTCCCTTCCCTAGCTCCCTGCCTTGCTATTTTTACAAGCACTTTCAGCTTTCTGTGAGCAGCTTCCAGCAGCCCCGATCCTGAGTTCATAGTACAGAACAGACATTGCTGGCATTCCCAGTGCAGTACCTGGTTCCGCCCTGGCGACTCCCCAGTGGGCCAGGAAAATCAGCCACTTGAGCAGCCTCATCCTTGGGGTTCACCTCATGAGAGCTGTAGGGTTCTTCAGGAACCTTGTACACGCTGCAGGCCTCCCAACTAACTAGTTTGCGGCCACGTGCCTAAGCAGAACTTCCAGTCCTGTCACAGGTCTTCCAAGTCATGCTCTGGCTTTTCCTCCTTTGCCCAGCAGGGTGTGAGCAAGGAAATGCACCATCAGGGCTAAAGGCAGCCTTTGAACTCTGGTAGAAGCCGCACTTGTCTTGCCAGTTCCCTGGAGCATTTTGATCCCAGCCAGCAACTGTAATCTCCAGGAAACTCACCCAACCTCAATCATTAAGAGGCAAATATCTACTTTCTGAGTTTTTACATTGCCCTACCACAGTTCCTTGCCAAAGGTCCGACCTCCCAACACCACCACAATGACAACCAAATTTCTTTTCTTTCTTTTTTTTTTTTTTGCGGCTGGCAGGTACAACCAAATTTCCACCTGAGTTTTGCAGAGGACAAACATTCAAACTATAGCAGAAGTCCTAATGAAAAGTGGTGAAGGTCTACACTAGGGAACTAGTAACTTTTGCGGCTGGCAGGTACAACCAAATTTCCACCTGAGTTTTGCAGAGGACAAACATTCAAACCATAGCAGAAGTCCTAGTGAAAAGTGGTGAAGGTCTACACTAGGGAACTAGCAACCAGTAGTAAGGAAGAATTGAATAGACTGTGGCTGGATAATCGGTTGGGTAGTTTGTGTGCTTCCTGTATCTATTGTTTTATTTATTTTTAAACCCTGTTCTAAGTAAATAGCAAAGATCCCTTCCTTTGGGGTAGGATGTGGAAAGGTGGAAAGCCACTGCTTTTTGAAGACAGCCATCTCTAGGCTTTTGTCCTCTGAGCCCTTAGAGGGATTAGTGAAAGAAGGGGAGGGAAGCATCCATAAGAGGGCATACTGGCCCGGCCAGGGCAGCAGAAGTTGCTGGGTTCCAAAAGAGTCCAGGTTATCTCTAGGAGGTATCAGGAAGTCTTTGGACGTTTACTTGGGTTCAATAAATATTTGAAGTCTATTGGTGTAATGGAAACGTAACTTTAACACTTGCACAATTTACCAATGCCGTATGACTTTTAACCTGCACAAATTATTCCTGTAAGCACTTACTAAAAAAGCGGGGAAACATATCTAAAGGTATTTTAAGTGAAGCAGCTTTTTAGAGGTCAAAGCAGAACTAGACACACATTCCAGGAGCCAGCCAGTCTCAAGGACTAAACAGCCCTCTTATCTTCAGGACACCTGGCAGAGCCCAAGTGATTAAAAAAAATTAAACAGTCCCTTATCGGGGG